>NC_086444.1:86252148-86521429 GCF_028390025.1 Pseudophryne corroboree | reverse complement strand
ACCCCCCCCCAAAAAAGAAGCAATTAATCTCTCCTTGCACAAACTGGCTCTACAGAGGCAAGATGTCCACCTCATCTTCACCCTCCGATATATCACCGTGTACATCCCCCTCCTCACAGATTATCAATTCGTCCCCACTGGAATCCACCATCTCAGCTCCCTGTGTACTTTGTGGAGGCAATTGCTGCTGGTCAATGTCTCCGCGGAGGAATTGATTATAATTCATTTTAATGAACATCATCTTCTCCACATTTTCTGGATGTAACCTCGTACGCCGATTGCTGACAAGGTGAGCGGCGGCACTAAACACTCTTTCGGAGTACACACTTGTGGGAGGGGCAACTTAGGTAGAATAAAGCCAGTTTGTGCAAGGGCCTCCAAATTGCCTCTTTTTCCTGCCAGTATAAGTACGGACTGTGATGACGTGCCTACTTGGATGCGGTCACTCATATAATCCTCCACCATTCTATCAATGTTGAGAGAATCATATGCAGTGACAGTAGATGACATGTCCGTAATCGTTGTCAGGTCCTTCAGTCCGGACCAGAATGTCAGCATCAGCAGTCGCTCCAGACTGCCCTTGCATCACCGCCAGCGGGTGGGCTCGGAATTTATGAGCCTTTTCCTCGCACCCCCAGTTGCGGGAGAATGTGAAGGAGGAGATGTTGACAGGTCGCGTTCCGCTTGACTTGACAATTTTGTCACCCAGCAGGTCTTTCAACCCCAGCCAGACCTGTGTCTGCCGGAAAGAGAGATCCAAGGTAGGCTTTTAAATCTAGGATCGAGCACGGTGGCCAAAATGTAGTGCTCTGATTTCAACAGATTGACCACCCGTGAATCCTTGTTAAGCGAATAAGGGCTGCATCCACAAGTCCCACATGCCTAGCGGAATCGCTCCCTTTTTAGCTCCTTCTTCAATGCCTCCAAGCTTCTTCTGCAAAAGCATGATGAGGGGAATGACCTGACTCAGGCTGGCAGTGTCTGAACTGACTTCACGTGTGGCAAGTTCAAAGGGCATCAGAACCTTGCACAACGTTGAAATCATTCTCCACTGCACTTGAGACAGGTGCATTCCACCTACTATATCGTGCTCAATTGTATAGGCTTGAATGGCCTTTTGCTGCTCCTCCAACCTCTGAAGCATATAGAGGGTTGAATTCCACCTCGTTACCACCTTCTTGCTTCAGATGATGGCAGGGCAGGTTCAGTAGTTTTTGGTGGTGCTCCAGTCTTCTGTACGTGGTGGCCTGTACGCCGAAAGTGTACCGCAATTTTTTCTGGCCACCGACAGCAATCTCTTGCACGCCCCTGTCGTTTTTTAAAAATTCTGCACCACCAAATTCAAGGTATGTGCAAAACATGGGACGTGCTGGAATTTGCCCATATTTAATGCACACACAATATTGCTGGCGTTGTCCGACTGCCACAAATCCACAGGAGAGTCCAATTGGGGTAAGCCATTCCGCGATGATCTTCCTCAGTTGCCGTAAAGAGGTTTTCAGCTGTGTGCGTATTCTGGAAAGCGGTGATACAAAGCGTAGCCTGCCTAGGAAAGAGTTGGCGTTTGCGAGATGCTGCTACTGGTGCCGCCGCTGCTGCTGTTCTTGCGGCGGGAGTCCATACATCTACCCAGTGGGCTGTCACAGTCATATAGTCCTGACCCTGCCCTGCTCCACTTGTCCACATGTCCGTGGTTAAGTGGACATTGGGTACAACTGCATTTTTTTTAGGACACTGGTGAGTCTTTTTCTGACGTCCGTGTACATTCTCGGTATCGCCTGCCTAGAGAAGTGGAACCTAGATGGTATTTGGTAACGGGGGCACAGACACTGCCTCAATAAATTGTCTAGTTCCCTGTGAACTAACGGCGGATACCCGGACGCACGTCTAACACCAACATAGTTGTCAAGGACTCAGTTATCCGCTTTGCAGTAGGATGACTGCTGTGATATTTCATCTTCCTCGCAAAGGACTGTTGAACAGTCAATTGCTTACTGGAAGTAGTACAAGTGGGCTTTACGACTTCCCCTCTGGGATGACCATCGACTCCCAGCGGCAACAACAGCAGCGCCAGCAGCAGTAGGCGTTACACGCAAGGATGCATCGGAGGAATCCCAGGCAGGAGAGGACTCGTCAGAATTGCCAGTGACATGGCCTGCAGGACTATTGGCATTCCTGGGGAAGGAGGAAATTGACACTGAGGGAGTTGGTGGGGTGGTTTGCGTGAGCTTGGTTACAAGAGGAAGGGATTTACTGGTCAGTGGACTGCTTCCGCTGTCACCCAAAGTTTTTGAACTTGTCACTGACTTATTATGAATGCGCTGCAGGTGACGTATAAGGGAGGATGTTCCGAGGTGCTTAAACGTCCTTACCCCTACTTATTACAGCTTGACAAAGGGAACACACGGCTTGACACCTGTTGTCCGCATTTCTGGTGAAATACCTCCACACCGAGAGAGCTGATTTTTTTTGGTATTTTCACCTGGCATGTCAACGGCCATATTCCTCCCACGGACAACAGGTGTCTCCCCCCGGGTGCCTGACTTAAACAAACCACCTCACCATCAAGAATCCTCCTGGTCAATTTCCCCCTCCCCAGCGCCAGCAACACCCCATATCCTCCTCATCCTGGTGTACTTCAACACTGACATCTTTCAATCTGACTATCAGGAACTGGACTGCGGGTGCTCCTTCCAGCACTTGCAGGGGTGGGGCTGTGCAAATGGTGGAAGGCGCATGCTCTTCACGTCCAGTGTTGGGAAGGGGGCAGGCACGCAACCGACACAATTGGACTCTCCTTGTGGATTTGGGATTTCGAAGAATGCACAGTTCTTTGCCTGTGCTGCTTTTGCCAGCTTGAGTCTTTTCATTTTTCTAGCGAGATGGCTGAGTGCTTCCATCCTCATGTGAAGCTGAACCACTAGCCATGAACATAGGCCAGGGGCCTCAGCCGTTCCTTGCCACTCCGTGTGGTAAATGGCATATTGGCAAGTTTACGCTTCTCCTCCGACAATTTTATTTTAGGTTTTGGAGTCCTTTTTTTACTGATATTTGGTGTTTTGGATTTGACATGCTCTGTACTATGACATTGGGCATCGGCCTTGGCAGACGACGTTGCTGGCATTTCATCGTCTCGGCCATGACTAGTGGCAGCAGCTTCAGCACGAGGTGGAAGTGGATCTTGATCTTTCCCTAATTTTGGAACCTCAACATTTTTGTTCTCCATATTTTAATAGGCACAACTAAAAGGCACCTCAGGTAAACAATGGAGATGGATGGATTGGATACTAGTATACAATTATGGACGGGCTGCCGAGTGCCGACACAGAGGTAGCCACAGCCGTGAACTACCGCACTGTACTGTGTCTGCTGCTAATATATAGACTGGTTGATAAAGAGATAGGTATACTCGTAACTAGTATGTATGTATAAAGAAAGAAAAAAAAAAAAAAAAAACCACGGTTAGGTCACTGGTATATACAATTATGGACGGGGCTGCCGAGTTGCCGACACAGAGGTAGCCACAGCCGTGAACTACCGCACTGTACTGTGTCTGCTGCTAATATATAGACTGGTTGATAAAGAGATAGTATACTCGTAACTAGTATGTATGTATAAAGAAAGAAAAAAAAAACCACGGTTAGGTGGTATATACAATTATGGACGGGCTGCCGAGAGTGCCGACACAGAGGTAGCCACAGCCGTGAACTACCGCACTGTACTGTGTCTGCTGCTAATATATAGACTGGTTGATAAAGAGATAGTATACTCGTAACTAGTATGTATGTATAAAGAAAGAAAAAAAAAAAAAAACCACGGTTAGGTGGTATATACAATTATGGACGAGGGCTTGCCGAGTGCCGACACAGAGGTAGCCACAGCCGTGAACTACCGCACTGTACTGTGTCTGCTGCTAATATATAGACTGGTTGATAAAGAGATAGTATATACTCGTAACTAGTATGTATGTATAAAGAAAGAAAAAAAAAAAACCACGGGTTAGGTGGTATATACAATTATGGACGGGCTGCCGAGTGCCGACACAGAGGTAGCCACAGCCGTGAACTACCGCACTGTACTGTGTCTGCTGCTAATATATAGACTGGTTGATAAAGAGATAGTATACTCGTAACTAGTATGTATGTATAAAGAAAGAAAAAAAAAAAACCACGGTTAGGTGGTATATACAATTATGGACGGGCTGCCGAGTTGCCGACACAGAGTAGCCACAGGACCACGAGCCTTGAACTACCGCACTGTACGTACTGTGTCTGCTGCTAATATAGACTGGTTGATAAAGAGATAGTATACTACTAATATTATATATACTGGTGGTCAGGTCACTAGTCACACTGGCAGTGGCACCTCCTGCAGCAAAAAGTGTGCACTGTTTAATTTTTAATATAATATTATGTACTCCTGGCTCCTGCTATTAACCTATAAACTGGCACTGCAGTAGTGCTCCCCAGTCTCCCCCACAATTATAAGCTGTGTGAGCTGAGCAGTCAGACAGATATATAATATATATAGTAGAGATGAGCGGGTTCGGTTTCTCTGAATCCGAACCCGCACAGAACTTCATGTTTTTTTCAACGGGTCCGAGCGACTCGGATCTTCCCGCCTTGCTCGGTTAACCCGAGCGGCGCCCGAACGTCATCATGACGCTGTCGGATTCTCGCGAGGCTCGGATTCTATCGCGAGACTCGGATTCTATATAAGGAGAGCAGCCCCGGCTGCGTCGCCGCCATTTTCACACGTGCATTGAGATTGATAGGGGAGAGGACGTGGTGGCTGGTGTCCTCTCCGTTTAGAATAGATTAGAGAGACACTTGATTTACTAATTTTGGGGAGCATTAGGAGTACTCAGTACAGTGCAGAGTTTTGCTGATAGTGACCACCAGTTTTATTTATAATCCGTTCTCTGCCTGAAAAAAGCGATACACAGCACACAGTGACTCAGTCACATACCATATCTGTGTGCACTGCTCAGGCTCAGGCCAGGTGGTGCTGCATCATCTATTATCTATATATAATATTATATATATCTGATTATCTGTCTGAACTGATCACTCCAGCTCACACAGCTTATAATTGTGGGGGGAGACTGGGGAGCACTACTGCAGTGCCAGGTTATAGGTTATAGCAGGAGCCAGGAGTACATAATATATTATATAGTGAGTGACCACCAGACACACAGTGCAGTTTATTTAATATATCCGTTCTCTGCCTGAAAAAAGCGATACACACAGTGACTCAGTCAGTCACATACCATATCTGTGTGCACTGCTCAGGCTCAGGCCAGTGTGCTGCATCATCTATATATATTATATATCTGTCTGACTGCTTCAGCTCACACAGCTTATAATTGTGGGGGGAGACTGGGGGAGCACTTACTGCAGTGCCAGTTATAGGTTATAGCAGGAGCCAGGAGTACATAATATTATATTAAAACAGTGCACACTTTTGCTTGCAGGAGGTGCCACTGCAGTGTGACTAGTGACCAGTGACCTGACCACCAGTATATATAATATTAGTAGTATACTATCTCTTTATCAACCAGTCTATATTAGCAGCAGACACAGTACAGTGCGGTAGTTCACGGCTGTGGCTACCTCTGTGTCGGCACTCTCGGCAGCCCCGTCCATAATTGTATATACCACCTAAACCGTGGTTTTTTTTTTTTTCTTTCTTTATACATACATACTAGTTACGAGTATACTATCTCTTTATCAACCAGTCTATATATTAGCAGCAGACACAGTACAGTGCGGTAGTTCACCGGCTGTGGCTACCTCTGTGTCGGCACTATTCGGCAGCCAGCCACCGTCCATAATTGTATATACCACCTAACCGTGGTTTTTTTTTTTCTTTCTTTATACATACATACTAGTTACGAGTATACTATCTCTTTATCAACCAGTCTATATATTAGCAGCAGACACAGTACAGTGCGGTAGTTCACGGCTGTGGCTACCTCTGTGTCGGCACTCGGCAGCCAGCCCGTCCATAATTGTATATACCACCTAACCGTGGTTTTTTTTTCTTTCTTTATACATACATACTAGTTACGAGTATACTATCTCTTTATCAACCAGTCTATATATTAGCAGCAGACACAGTACAGTGCGGTAGTTCACGGCTGTGGCTACCTCTGTGTCGGCACTCGGCAGCCCGTCCATAATTGTATATACCACCTAACCGTGTTTTTTTTTTCTTTCTTTATACATACATACTAGTTACGAGTATACTATCTCTTTATCAACCAGTCTATATATTAGCAGCAGACACAGTACAGTGCGGTAGTTCACGGCTGTGGCTACCTCTGTGTCGGCACTCGGCAGCCCGTCCATAATTGTATATACCACCTAACCGTGGTTTTTTTTTCTTTCTTTATACATACATACTAGTTACGAGTATACTATCTCTTTATCAACCAGTCTATATATTAGCAGCAGACACAGTACAGTGCGGTAGTTCACGGCTGTGGCTACCTCTGTGTCGGCACTCGGCAGCCCGTCCATAATTGTATATACCACCTAACCGTGGTTTTTTTTTCTTTCTTTATACATACATACTAGTTACGAGTATACTATCTCTTTATCAACCAGTCTATATATTAGCAGCAGACACAGTACAGTGCGGTAGTTCACGGCTGTGGCTACCTCTGTGTCGGCACTCGGCAGCCCGTCCATAATTGTATATACCACCTAACCGTGGTTTTTTTTTCTTTCTTTATACATACATACTAGTTACGAGTATACTATCTCTTTATCAACCAGTCTATATATTAGCAGCAGACACAGTACAGTGCGGTAGTTCACGGCTGTGGCTACCTCTGTGTCGGCACTCGGCAGCCCGTCCATAATTGTATACTAGTATCCAATCCATCCATCTCCATTGTTTACCTGAGGTGCCTTTTAGTTGTGCCTATTAAAATATGGATAACAAAAATGTTGAGGTTCCAAAATTAGGGAAAGATCAAGATCCACTTCCACCTCGTGCTGAAGCTGCTGCCACTAGTCATGGCCGAGACGATGAAATGCCAGCAACGTCGTCTGCCAAGGCCGATGCCCAATGGCATAGTACAGAGCATGTCAAAACCAAAACACCAAATATCAGTAAAAAAAGGACTCCAAAACCTAAAATAAAATTGTCGGAGGAGAAGCGTAAACTTGCCAATATGCCATTTACCACACGGAGTGGCAAGGAACGGCTGAGGCCCTGGCCTATGTTCATGGCTAGTGGTTCAGCTTCACATGAGGATGGAAGCACTCAGCCTCTCGCTAGAAAACTGAAAAGACTCAAGCTGGCAAAAGCACCGCAAAGAACTGTGCGTTCTTTGAAATCCCAAATCCACAAGGAGAGTCCAATTGTGTCGGTTGCGATGCCTGACCTTCCCAACACTGGACGTGAAGAGCATGCGCCTTCCACCATTTGCACGCCCCCTGCAAGTGCTGGAAGGAGCACCCGCAGTCCAGTTCCTGATAGTCAGATTGAAGATGTCAGTGTTGAAGTACACCAGGATGAGGAGGATATGGGTGTTGCTGGCGCTGGGGAGGAAATTGACCAGGAGGATTCTGATGGTGAGGTGGTTTGTTTAAGTCAGGCACCCGGGGAGACACCTGTTGTCCGTGGGAGGAATATGGCCGTTGACATGCCAGGTGAAAATACCAAAAAAATCAGCTCTTCGGTGTGGAGGTATTTCACCAGAAATGCGGACAACAGGTGTCAAGCCGTGTGTTCCCTTTGTCAAGCTGTAATAAGTAGGGGTAAGGACGTTAACCACCTCGGAACATCCTCCCTTATACGTCACCTGCAGCGCATTCATAATAAGTCAGTGACAAGTTCAAAAACTTTGGGTGACAGCGGAAGCAGTCCACTGACCAGTAAATCCCTTCCTCTTGTAACCAAGCTCACGCAAACCACCCCACCAACTCCCTCAGTGTCAATTTCCTCCTTCCCCAGGAATGCCAATAGTCCTGCAGGCCATGTCACTGGCAATTCTGACGAGTCCTCTCCTGCCTGGGATTCCTCCGATGCATCCTTGCGTGTAACGCCTACTGCTGCTGGCGCTGCTGTTGTTGCCGCTGGGAGTCGATGGTCATCCCAGAGGGGAAGTCGTAAGCCCACTTGTACTACTTCCAGTAAGCAATTGACTGTTCAACAGTCCTTTGCGAGGAAGATGAAATATCACAGCAGTCATCCTACTGCAAAGCGGATAACTGAGTCCTTGACAACTATGTTGGTGTTAGACGTGCGTCCGGTATCCGCCGTTAGTTCACAGGGAACTAGACAATTTATTGAGGCAGTGTGCCCCCGTTACCAAATACCATCTAGGTTCCACTTCTCTAGGCAGGCGATACCGAGAATGTACACGGACGTCAGAAAAAGACTCACCAGTGTCCTAAAAAATGCAGTTGTACCCAATGTCCACTTAACCACGGACATGTGGACAAGTGGAGCAGGGCAGGGTCAGGACTATATGACTGTGACAGCCCACTGGGTAGATGTATGGACTCCCGCCGCAAGAACAGCAGCGGCGGCACCAGTAGCAGCATCTCGCAAACGCCAACTCTTTCCTAGGCAGGCTACGCTTTGTATCACCGCTTTCCAGAATACGCACACAGCTGAAAACCTCTTACAGCAACTGAGGAAGATCATCGCGGAATGGCTTACCCCAATTGGACTCTCCTGGGGATTTGTGGCATCGGACAACGCCAGCAATATTGTGTGTGCATTAAATATGGGCAAATTCCAGCACGTCCCATGTTTTGCACATACCTTGAATTTGGTGGTGCAGAATTTTTAAAAAAACGACAGGGGCGTGCAAGAGATGCTGTCGGTGGCCAGAAAAATTGCGGGACACTTTCGGCGTACAGGCACCACGTACAGAAGACTGGAGCACCACCAAAAACTACTGAACCTGCCCTGCCATCATCTGAAGCAAGAAGTGGTAACGAGGTGGAATTCAACCCTCTATATGCTTCAGAGGTTGGAGGAGCAGCAAAAGGCCATTCAAGCCTATACAATTGAGCACGATATAGTAGGTGGAATGCACCTGTCTCAAGTGCAGTGGAGAATGATTCCAACGTTGTGCAAGGTTCTGATGCCCTTTGAACTTGCCACACGTGAAGTCAGTTCAGACACTGCCAGCCTGAGTCAGGTCATTCCCCTCATCAGGCTTTTGCAGAAGAAGCTGGAGGCATTGAAGAAGGAGCTAAAAGGGAGCGATTCCGCTAGGCATGTGGGACTTGTGGATGCAGCCCTTAATTCGCTTAACAAGGATTCACGGGTGGTCAATCTGTTGAAATCAGAGCACTACATTTTGGCCACCGTGCTCGATCCTAGATTTAAAGCCTACCTTGGATCTCTCTTTCCGGCAGACACAGGTCTGCTGGGGTTGAAAGACCTGCTGGTGACAAAATTGTCAAGTCAAGCGGAACGCGACCTGTCAACATCTCCTCCTTCACATTCTCCCGCAACTGGGGGTGCGAGGAAAAGGCTCAGAATTCCGAGCCCACCCGCTGGCGGTGATGCAGGGCAGTCTGGAGCGACTGCTGATGCTGACATCTGGTCCGGACTGAAGGACCTGACAACGATTACGGACATGTCGTCTACTGTCACTGCATATGATTCTCTCAACATTGATAGAATGGTGGAGGATTATATGAGTGACCGCATCCAAGTAGGCACGTCACACAGTCCGTACTTATACTGGCAGGAAAAAGAGGCAATTTGGAGGCCCTTGCACAAACTGGCTTTATTCTACCTAAGTTGCCCTCCCACAAGTGTGTACTCCGAAAGAGTGTTTAGTGCCGCCGCTCACCTTGTCAGCAATCGGCGTACGAGGTTACATCCAGAAAATGTGGAGAAGATGATGTTCATTAAAATGAATTATAATCAATTCCTCCGCGGAGACATTGACCAGCAGCAATTGCCTCCACAAAGTACACAGGGAGCTGAGATGGTGGATTCCAGTGGGGACGAATTGATAATCTGTGAGGAGGGGGATGTACACGGTGATATATCGGAGGGTGAAGATGAGGTGGACATCTTGCCTCTGTAGAGCCAGTTTGTGCAAGGAGAGATTAATTGCTTCTTTTTTGGGGGGGGTCCAAACCAACCCGTCATATCAGTCACAGTCGTGTGGCAGACCCTGTCACTGAAATGATGGGTTGGTTAAAGTGTGCATGTCCTGTTTTGTTTATACAACATAAGGGTGGGTGGGAGGGCCCAAGGACAATTCCATCTTGCACCTCTTTTTTCTTTTCTTTTTCTTTGCATCATGTGCTGATTGGGGAGGGTTTTTTGGAAGGGACATCCTGCGTGACACTGCAGTGCCACTCCTAGATGGGCCCGGTGTTTGTGTCGGCCACTAGGGTCGCTAATCTTACTCACACAGTCAGCTACCTCATTGCGCCTCTTTTTTTCTTTGCGTCATGTGCTGTTTGGGGAGGGTTTTTTGGAAGGGACATCCTGCGTGACACTGCAGTGCCACTCCTAGATGGGCCCGGTGTTTGTGTCGGCCACTAGGGTCGCTAATCTTACTCACACAGCTACCTCATTGCGCCTCTTTTTTTCTTTGCGTCATGTGCTGTTTGGGGAGGGTTTTTTGGAAGGGACATCCTGCGTGACACTGCAGTGCCACTCCTAGATGGGCCCGGTGTTTGTGTCGGCCACTAGGGTCGCTAATCTTACTCACACAGCTACCTCATTGCGCCTCTTTTTTTCTTTGCGTCATGTGCTGTTTGGGGAGGGTTTTTTGGAAGGGACATCCTGCGTGACACTGCAGTGCCACTCCTAGATGGGCCCGGTGTTTGTGTCGGCCACTAGGGTCGCTAATCTTACTCACACAGCTACCTCATTGCGCCTCTTTTTTTCTTTGCGTCATGTGCTGTTTGGGGAGGTTTTTTTGGAAGGGACATCCTGCGTGACACTGCAGTGCCACTCCTAGATGGGCCCGGTGTTTGTGTCGGCCACTAGGGTCGCTTATCTTACTCACACAGCGACCTCGGTGCAAATTTTAGGACTAAAAATAATATTGTGAGGTGTGAGGTATTCAGAATAGACTGAAAATGAGTGTAAATTATGGTTTTTGAGGTTAATAATACTTTGGGATCAAAATGACCCCCAAATTCTATGATTTAAGCTGTTTTTTAGTGTTTTTTGAAAAAAACACCCGAATCCAAAACACACCCGAATCCGACAAAAAAAATTCGGTGAGGTTTTGCCAAAACGCGGTCGAACCCAAAACACGGCCGCGGAACCGAACCCAAAACCAAAACACAAAACCCGAAAAATTTCAGGCGCTCATCTCTAATATATAGATGATGCAGCACACTGGCCTGAGCCTGAGCAGTGCACACAGATATGGTATGTGACTGACTGAGTCACTGTGTGTATCGCTTTTTTCAGGCAGAGAACGGATATATTAAATAAACTGCACTGTGTGTCTGGTGGTCACTCACTATATAATATATTATGTACTCCTGGCTCCTGCTATAACCTATAACTGGCACTGCAGTAGTGCTCCCCAGTCTCCCCCACAATTATAAGCTGTGTGAGCTGAGCAGTCAGACAGATATATATAATATTATATATAGATAATAGATGATGCAGCACACTGGCCTGAGCCTGAGCAGTGCACACAGATATGGTATGTGACTGAGTCACTGTGTGCTGTGTATCGCTTTTTTCAGGCAGAGAACGGATTATAAATAAAACTGGTGGTCACTATCAGCAAAACTCTGCACTGTACTGAGTACTCCTAATGCTCCCCAAAATTAGTAAATCAAGTGTCTCTCTAATCTATTCTAAACGGAGAGGACGCCAGCCACGTCCTCTCCCTATCAATCTCAATGCACGTGTGAAAATGGCGGCGACGCGCGGCTCCTTATATAGAATCCGAGTCTCGCGATAGAATCCGAGCCTCGCGAGAATCCGACAGCGTCATGATGACGTTCGGGCGCGCTCGGGTTAACCGAGCAAGGCGGGAAGATCCGAGTCGCTCGGACCCGTGAAAAAAAACATGAAGTTCTGGCGGGTTCGGATTCAGAGAAACCGAACCCGCTCATCTCTACTTAGCATATTAGAAAACGGGGGTTTTACCGATTTTCCATTAGTACATCCTGCCCAGAGACTTGTATTTCACCTTTACTAGACCTAATATAGTTCTCATTGAGGATCAGTACTAGGGTCCCCTATCATCTGTACAGTGCATTAATGTGGTATATACAGTAGGCAGGATCACCATCATATGCTTAATTATTACACATATGTTACATTATTCTTTATTTCCAGGCTATGGTGCATTCCCTGCAGTACATTGCTGCTATCAATCTGGTACATTATTATGCATGAACTATTGGTATTTACTATATACTGTATATTTAAGAGATGAGTAAATGAAGGTGTTACCGTTAGTAACAATTATCTGAAAAATCTTTTTTTTTTGATGGATAAATGTGGTCTGACCTAAGGATTTTAGTGCTATGTCTAAAGGTCTTTACACATTAAGCGACATGCTCTAGCAGCGACGTCGTCTAGTGTTTCCCCTCCTGGGCCGGGATGGTCGGCGACCGGGCATACACACTGAGCGATATGACGTTCATATGACTCAGTGACGTCACGCAACGGCCGGGCCATGCAGGTGGCTCTTGGATGACAGTCCAAACTGAGGGTCGTTAACAGGCAACGGGGCTGCACATTGTTGGTTGGCGGTGGCATACACACATGCCGAGAAAGTGAGCGACATCGCTCATTTTCTCTGCAAGTGTGTATACACCTTAAGTCTGAAGTTCTAATATTTTTAAGTGTAAATATGTCAGTTTCTCCTAAACATAACATCTTCATTCACTCGCCTTGTAATTTATAAAGGGTTCCAGATCACGCACTGTCTAATGGTTAGCCAAGCCACCGCAGGGGTTGGTCACGCCTTCCATGGGGGTTAACAACACTCCTTTGGCATGGACCCCTACAACTGCATTCCCCAGTTCGGCCCTTCATGGCCCAGTCTAACACTGTAGATGCCCAGACAAATAAGTCCTTCTGCTACAGTGGCTTGAGACAGCTTCTTATACTTGTTTTGGACTTGTCTTATTGTTTGCTCAGTATTATGTTGAAGTGGTATATGTCTGCTCTGGAGTTATGGGGAATAAAATATAAAACAAATCAGGAATAATATAATTAAACCTGGGCCTGTACTCACTATCTACAAACTCAAAGAAAGTTATGACCCATCTCTTAGACACATTTAAAGCCACCACCCCAAGTCCCTAACGCTTCATTGTTCTTTTTAGCTTGGGTGAATGGTTTTGACTGCAAACAAAAAGTTGCCTTATCAAAAGTATAACACACAAGGGGGGTTATTCAGAGTTGTTAGCAAACCAAAGAAGTTAGCAATTGGACATAACCATGTGCACTGCAGGTGGGGGGGGGGGGGGGGGGGAGCAGATATAACGTGTGCAGAGAGATTTAGATTTGGTACAGGGTATATACTGGCTGCTTTATTTTTACACTGCAATTTAGATTTCAATTTTAACAATCCCCACCCAAATCTAACTCTCTCTGCACATGTTACATCTGCCCCGCCTGCAGTGCACATAGGCCCTCATTCCGAGTTGTTCGCTCGCAAGCTGCTTTTAGCAGCATTGCACACGCTAAGCCGCCGCCTACTGGGAGTGAATCTTAGCATCTTAAAATTGCGAACGAAAGATTCGCAATATTGCGATAAGACATCTCTGTGCAGTTTCTGAGTAACTCGAGACTTACTCGGCATCTGCGATCAGTTCAGTGCTTGTCGTTCCTGGTTTGACGTCACAAACACACCCAGCGTTCGGCCAGACACTCCTCCGCTTCTCCAGCCACTCCCGCGTTTTTCCCAGAAACGGTAGCGTTTTTTCCCAGAAACGGTAGCGTTTTTTTCCCACACGCCCCTAAAATGGCCTGTTTCCGCCCAGAAACACCCACTTCCTGTCAATCACATTACGATCACCAGAACGAAGAAAAAACCGTGAGTAAAATTCCTAACTGCATAGCAAATTTACTTGGCGCAGTCGCAGTGCGAACATTGCGCATGCGCATTAAGCGGAAAATCGCTGCGATGCGAAGAAAATTACCGAGCGAACAGCTCGGAATGACCCCCATGGTTTTGCCCAATTGCTAACTTTTTTGGTTTGCTATCATTTCTAAATAACCCCCAAAATTCATAATAGAGAAAACAAGTCTACTGAGATATACGTACAGTTAAGGCCAGTACCCACGGCCCGATGCGGGAGAGATATGTGCTGAGCGGTGTGTGCTGAGCGTGCGGGGGTAGCCGGGGGGGGGGCGCTCATTTCACCCAGCGGGTGAAGTGAGCGACCTGCTAGATTGGCCAATCTGGCAGCAGCGATAGCGATGCGCAGGGCTGCGCATCACTATCGCTGTTAGGGCTACACACGGAGCGATCTTGCTGAAAAGCTAAGCAATCTAGTCAGATTGCTTAGATTATCGCTCCGTGTGTACCCCCCTTAAGCCAGCTGGGTCAACTCCTCTGATCTTCATTTACAGTATCAGTTTAATGCACTTTCTGTACCTGACTGAGGAAGCTTATCAGAGATTTACACCTTCCCCACCCTCCTCTTTTGTCCTTCTCACCTACTCTGCTCGTCTATTTTATTTAATTCAGTGTGCAGTGTAGTTGCTTGAGCGTTCTTTGTAATACTGTTTCCTGAGTATTCTCATCTATTGTGAAAATCACTGTGCAGTAAAGATATAAACACAAATCTACGTTATAAAGTGCATATAATTAACATTCCGAGACAGGATTGAAACGGAAACAATGCAGTGAGGGGGCAGACACGAATACTCTTCCAAGAAAAATTCCTTGCATTGTGAATATGATAATTGTTTCAGCAAATGTTCTTTCCCACCTTAATCACGGAACTACACTGACGCTTTCTGATACTGGCTGAGAAGTTTGCAGGTATGTTTTTTGTCTAGGTCGTGGCTAGGTCTCGTTCTTTGCACAACTTTTAGAAATAAGAGTTTTGTCTTAATAAAATCAGCGTCTACTCTGTATGTTTTCAGGAGTAAAACAAATAGGGAAACTGCAAAGGTGTGTCAGAGTGTGTATTAGGCAGAATACTCGGAAGCCAGAAAAAAATTGAAAGCTCTTTTTTTGGTTATATTGTAAGAGGGTGGCGGTGGTGCGTGTAGTGCCTGCTGCCGTGCAGGTGTAGGTTCACCACTTACCAGGCGCCGCACTCTCTCAACTTCAGGTACCGGAACCTTCAACGGACCTGGAATTCTTCAGTCGGACCCGGACACGATGACATAGGAGGAAGAAGATTGCTGAGTGCCGTCCTCCTGACTGTGGACCAAAACGCCCTGCGGAACAGAGTAGGATAGCGCTTTCGGGCTAGGTGAGGGTCATCCCAGGCGTACGCCTCAGAGCCCGAATTTCACCTATTGGCACTCTCGCACCAGGTGGAAATTCTACCTTGCACCGGTGTGCAAGGCTCACCGCTCGCCCTGAAGGAAGGTAGACAGATAGGGACAAACACAGAAGGAACACACAGACAGATGTTACTCACCGTCCTACGTCTTGTACTCCGATCTTCTCCACTTACAGGTCCCTGTAAGGAGGCAAAGAGAGAAACAGCCGTGCAGGGCCTCACTCTAACCTAGTGTGCATCCGCTACACTAACTACATAAACAAAGCCCTCAAACTGGCTCAAGTGTGGGTGGTGCAACACAAAACTATGCACAACTTTAACACAACATTTTGCCCTGCACGGTAACAACACACATAACATCCTCAGAGTACAGCATCAAACGGTGCAGTTCCTTTATATCCCTACCTGCGCTCTGGGGGGATGGACGCAGCACAACCTTCCCACCTCCTATACCCTCTCTTATATGGGGCTCAGACCCAACGAGCCTGCCTACCTATATCCCTTTGGGGTGGCCCAGGCCTAGTGCCCAGAGCCACCTGTATGCACCTTCAGGTCCACAGGTCGGAGGCCTGACTTTGTGCCTCGGGCCTAGCGCCCGCCTAACTTGCGACCCGTTGGGTGACCTGGGCCTAATGCCCTGGGTCACCTTATAACCCTAGGCCAAAATGAACTTGGGCCTAATGCTCACTACTGCCCCCCCAGGCCTAGTGCCTGATCTTGCCCCCGGGCCTAGTGCCCGCCTACCGCGATGCAGAGGTGGCTTGGGCCTAACGCCCAAACCACCTAATCGGAATGTTGACCCCCCACCTCCTAACTGGGCCACGGGCCGGGGGGAACCCCGACTGCACGTGGCCTCGGACCCAGAGGGCCCGATTAAATGCACCTACGGGCCGGGAGGGCCCGACTGACTGCCCACAGGCCGGAAGGGCCTGACTTTGCCCACGGGCCTAATGCCTGAACACCCGGTGGTCTAGGGAGGAAAGAGGGGAGGGGGTGAGAGTAGCCTCACTGAGGCCTCACCTGATCCGGGGGTCTCCGGCGCCCTCTTCTGCCGCTGACCCGTCCTGGCCAGCGGCGCCGCCTCCGCTCCTCAGCGTCCAGCCGCCGCTGGACATCTTCTTTCCTCTGGAGCTCGACGTCTTCTGGCCTCTTCAACGGCCACCGGAGCTCTTCTTCCCGCGGCCGACGTCTTCACTCCCGCGCCGACTTCCTTCTCCGGGTCCCGGACGCTTCTTCTTCTTCTGCGCTCTTCCGCGCTCTTCTTCTCTCCTCTTCCCGCCCGGCGTCTGACGGGCAACAACCACCATCTGTCGCATCTCCTCGTGGGGCATCTCCAAAGGTCCCATGGCTTCCTCTGGAACGGGTCCTCCCACGGCATCACGATCCTCTCCCCGTACGTACGTCCATTTCGGCACTTCCGGCAGGTATTCTTGCTCCAGGACTATCTCCTCCTCTTCACGGAGGGCATTCAACTGGGAGCACGACTCCACCCGATCCTGCCAGTCACTCTCGTCGGCTCTTCCGATGCCAGAGTCGTCCTCCATCTGTTCTTGGAGGGATTCGTCGGCGGACAGCTTACCGTAGTCCGAGTGCACCTCCACCAATACCTGGACTAGGGGATTATTTTCCTCCTCAGCGTACTTGGTCCCTTCCGCTGGCATCTTTACTTCCTCAGCGTACTACTTCACTTCCGCTGGCATCTTTACTTCCTCAGCGTACTCCTTCGCTTCCGCTGGCATCTTTACTTCCTCAGCGTACTTCTCTTCCGCTGGCATCTCTAATCCCTCAGCGTACTTCTCTTCCGCTGGCGTCTCTAATTCCTCAGCGTACTCCTTCGCTTCCGCTGGCATCTCTAGGTACCCAGGACACACCTGTTCCGCACGTCCTGGTCGTGGACGGTTCCAACGCGGGGAGATTCCGGACATCCTCGTCACTGGGTCTTCACGCTTGTCCTCGCAGCGTGGTCTCTTCTCCTCCCAGTCATCCACCTCCGCCTGATGCGGGAAAGGATCCTTCGTTACTGGGGTCGCTTCCTTGGGACAGAGTAGGTCCGCGGCTTCTTCCCAGGGGCACTCACTGGCCGCATGTCCTGGTCGCCGACACTTCCAACAAGGGAGGGCCACTGCCACCTTCTCCAAGACGGGTTCCTTGGCCACCTCCTTCACTGGGGAATCATCACCCGTTGGTTCCGGCTCAGAGGAAATGGGCACCTGCGAACTAACTTCAAGCAGGGTCTTCCGCTCCATTTCCCTGGTTTCCTCCTCCCATCTCTGGGCACGACCATCCGCAATCTTCCGGTCTTCATTCCACGGACAATCGGGAAGCGCATGTCCTCTCGCAGAGCACACACACGGGCTCTGCAGACACCCGGTCCCGAAGTTGCTGACGAGATTCCGTCAGCTGCTTCACCGTGGCCTCGTAGTCTGTCCTGTCTTCAGTCCATGGACATTCCAGGAGCCGATGTCGGGGTCTCCACAGCTTTCACACCAGGAATCAACCTCGTCTTGGCTCAACTCTTTATCCCAGGGACAACTGTTATGCTCATGCCCGTAGTTTCCGCAGAGCAAACACAAGGACTCTTTCTTCGCTTGGCCCTTCTGACGTCTTCGGTCCGCTTCCTGGACCACCTTCTTTGGGGATGTCTCTCGCCAAGTACATTCGTCGGCAAAGTGTCCCATTTGCCGACATTTCTTGCAGGGCATCATGGCGGCTTTCTTGCGCCCCTTCTCCCGGCGCTCTTCCTTTCCACGCTGGACCGACCACTGCACCATCTTCAGGAGGTCTGCCCAAGACACCGTCACCCAGACGCTCTGGTCCGCACACATCCGGGGGTGGGTCTGTTCCGGAGCCGTCCACAGGGAGGTCTTCTTGGGGACGTTCCACATCGTGTCCGCGGTCCCTGATCCTGCCGACTACGCCAAAATGTAAGAGGGTGGCGGTGCGTGTAGTGCCTGCTGCCGTGCAGGTGTAGGTTCACCACTTACCAGGCGACGCACTCTCTCGCCTCCAGGTACCGGAACCTTCAACGGACCTGGAATTCTTCAGTCGGACCCGGACACGATGACCTATTGATGATTGCTGAGTGCCATCCTCCTGACTGTGGACCGAAACGCCCTGCGGAACAGAGTAGGATAGCGCTTTCGAGCTAGGTGAGGGTCATCCCAGGCGTACGCCTCAGAGCCCGAATTTCACCTATTGGCACTCTCGCACCAGGTGGAAATTCTACCTTGCACCGGTGTGCAAGGCTCACCGCTCGCCCTGAAGGAAGGGAGACAGATAGGGACAAACACAGAAGGAACACACAGACAGATGTTACTCACCGTCCTACGTCTTGTACTCCGATCTTCTCCACTTACAGGTCCCTGTAAGGAGGCAAAGAGAGAAACAGCCGTGCAGGGCCTCACTCTAACCTAGTATGCATCCGCTACACTAACTACATAAACAAAGCCCTCAAACTGGCTCAAGTGTGGGTGGTGCAACACAAAACTATGCACAACTTTAACACAACATTTTGCCCTGCATGGTAACAACACACATAACATCCTCAGAGTACAGCATCAAACGGTGTAGTTCCTTTATATCCCTACCTGCGCTCTGGGGGGGTGGACGCCGCACAACCTTCCCACCTCCTATACCCTCTCTTATATGGGGCTCAGACCCAGCGAGCCTGCCTACCTATAGCACTTTGGGGTGGCCCAGGCCTAGTGCCCAGCGCCACCTGTATGCACCTTCGGGTTCACAGGCCGGAGGCCTGACTTTGTGCCTCGGGCCTAGCGCCCGCCTAACTTGCCACCCGTTGGGTGACCTGGGCCTAATGCCCTGGGTCACCTTATAACCCTAGGCCAAAATGAACTTGGGCCTAATGCCCACTACTGCCCCCCCAGGCCTAGTGCCTGATCTTGCCCCTGGGCCTAGTGCCCGCCTACCGCGATGCCGAGGTGGCTTGGGCCTAACGCCCAAACCACCTAATCGGAATGTTGACCCCCACCTCCTAACTTGGCCACGGGCCGAGGCGAACCCCGACTGCACGTGGCCTCGGACCCAGAGGGCCTGATTAAATGTACCCACGGGCCGGGAGGGCCCGACTGACTGCCCAGAGGCCGGAAGGGCCTGACTTTGCCCACGGGCCTAATGCCCGAACACCTGGTGGTCTAGGGAGGAAAGAGGGGAGGGGGTGAGAGTAGCCTCACTGAGGCCTCACCTGTTCGGTGGTCTCCGGCGCCCTCTTCTGCCGCTGACCCGTCCTGGCCAGCGGCGCCGCCTCCGCTCCTCAGCGTCCAGCCGCCGCTGGACATCTTCTTTCCTCTGGAGCTCGACGTCTTCTGGCCTCTTCAACGGCCACCGGAGCTCTTCTTCCCGCGGCCGACGTCTTCTCTCCCGCGCCGACTTCCTTCTCCGGGTCCCGGCCGCTTCTTCTTCTTCCGCGCGCTTCTTCTCTCCTCTTCCCGCCCGGCGTCAGATGCCGGCGGCGGGGCCTGTGACGCGCCGAGCGCCGATTGGCTCGCCGCGCCCGCTTCAGATTGGCTGGCGCCCCGCGAGCCGCGATTGGCTCGCGGACAGCGCCGGATTTCAAATCCCGCCGCCGCTGTAAATCCGGTGCAGGGAAAAGTCTAATCCCTGCACCGGACACCCGCCGCTGCTGTACGCCGACAGGCGCTGGGGACAGACAAGCTGCCCCAGCGCTGCCCACAGCTAGGGTCTGCACGTCTGATGTGCCCTGGGACACAGGGCACATCTCCACAATATAACATCATAAATATGGTTTTAACAGTGACAACTTTTCTATGTGGATTAGCGTGGTCAAATGTCACTAACTGCGAGAGTTCCATATTACAGAAAGAGATAGCCAAAAATGGATGCTGGAATTCCATGGAGATTGCAGGAATAATTCTGTTCTCTGCGCACAAACGCAGAAACAACATTTCACTTTGCAGGGTGAAATATTCTAATAGACCACAACAGGGGCGTTTCTACAGAGGAGGGGGCCCGTGTGCACCTCCGGTTGGGCCCCCTCCTCTGAACGGCGCTGTAGACTCTGGCAATGTGCCGGAGTCTACTGTGCATGCGCAGGTCTCCGGAAACATGGCGCCCGCCATGATCCGGAGACCAATTTGGCTACCATGCATGTGCAGCGGCCATTTTGGTGGCGATTACCGCCGCGGACGCTGCGCCCTCCGCTGGACTCCGGTTAGGTAAGTATTTAAATTGGTGCAATGTGTGCGGTGCACACGGGCCCCTGGGTACAGGGGGGACCCACACCGTACACATTGCACCCATTTAAATACACATTGCACCCATTATAGAAATGCCAATGGACCTCAAGCACTAGCTGATTATAACATGGGCTGATTGGACAACCATCTGGGCACCAGTGTAGTTGGGTGACCCATGGCTCAGTCTGGCCTAAATTTAATGTCACTGTCATGATTTGGGGTTGTGTTTTTCCTTTTAATTTTACTGAAATTAAAAGCAATGGGGGTCATTCTGACCCGTTTGCACGCAGCGGTTCTTCGCTGTGGTGCGAACGGGTTGGAAATGTGCATGCATGGCGGACGCATTGCGCGCGCACATCGATGCCCAGTGACGATCGTTGCCGTGCCGCGATGCCGCCAGCGAGAAAAGTGATCGCAACGGCAATCGCAAGAAGACAGACAGGCGGGAGGCGTTCCGGAGCTGATACTCACCGTTTTCCAGGCGTGGTGATTCCAACGCAGGCGGATCCAGGCGTTTGGACGGCGGATGTCTGACGTCACAGCCGGGACCTTCATTGCTGGATCCGTCGCACTGGGAAAGTAGCTGCAGGGCTGGTCTTGTTTCGCAGGAATCTTTTTAAGCATAGCAGAGCTGCACAAGCGATCGCAGCCCTGCAATGCTAAAATACACTCCCCCATAGGCGGCGTCAGGTTGATCGCATGAGCAGCAAAAAGTTGCTACTTGCGATTAACTCGGAATGACCCTCAATGTGCGTTCCCATTTGAAGTTTGGAGGGCTCCTTATACTTTCCACGTGAAGCATTATATAATAACTAGGAGAACACCCCAAGTCAATACAATGTTAATACATCTTCAGGATACACAGATGTTTTTTAACCTTACTAGAGGGATATTAATAAGAATACAATATTTCTATTTTGTCCTAGAGGATGTTGGGCCGCTCAAAGAACCATGGGGTATAGACGGGATCCGCAGGAGACATGGGCACTTTAAGACTTTCAAAGGGGCGTGACCTGGCTCCTCCCTCTATATCCCCCACCAGACTCAGTTTTAGAAATGTGCCCGGACGAGACACAGGGCACTAGGAGGAGCTCCTAGAGTTTCTCTGAAAGACTTAATGTTAGGTTTTTTATTTTGGGGAGATCTGCTGGCTACAGACTCCCTGCTTCGTGGGCAAGAGGGGAGAGCAGTCTAGACCCACTTCTGATGAGTTCCAGGGCTCTGCTGCTGCTGACAGGATGCCTTCAGCTCCTGAGGGGAGACGAACGCCGGGCTCTCCTGGATGCTCCCTCCCACAGCTTTCCGTCCCCCCTCTTCAAGCCAGAAGTCAGAAGACAGGTGAGTATAAGAGGAAAATACTTCTCTTCATCTAAAGACGGCATATAAGAGGTACCGCGCACCGGCTTTGCTCAGTGCGCGCCTGGCTCCGGGACAGTACACACCGTGGGTGCAGGGCGCTGGGGGGGGCGCCAGAGCCGGCCTTAGCTATAGGCAGGCTAGGCATTTGCCTAGGGCATTCAAGCATGTCTAGGGGCATCCAAGCATGTCCCTGCAGCATCTCATGCTGAGAGGGACAGTCCGCAAACTAACTGTTGCTTTCCAAATGTATTCAATCAGTACTTGTATACACTGCTGTTTACATTTGTCAAAAAAAATGCACACTGTGCCTTAAACTTCCTCTGACATGCTTGAATGCCCCTGACTTGTGAGACCTCAGACAGACAGCAGAAGCCCAGTAAATGCAATTCCTGGACCTGTGACATTTTACTGACTATATAAGGTTATTACTGGATGGCTTCTTATGATAACACATGTGTATTTTGGAAGACTGCTTCACAGAAACGTGACATCACCTATACTGCTTGTGCACATGGGGGAGGGGGACCCTGCCATCCTGTGTGTGTCCATTATCCCTGTGCAAACCCCAGGTGTCTGCAGGGACATAACATGGGCAGTGTTCTCCCCACACTTTATTTCCTAGTCAGTCCATACCGTAAAATTCCCCTGCCATCTAGCATTGTAACGTGGTCAGTAAGTTGCGTTGTGCTATTTCTATATGAAACATCAGTGCAGCGTGACTTTTGGACACATCAGACTGGAGGGCAGAGCATTTAGCTCCCACAGTATAAAGTAAAGTGCATGCAGTTAACGGGAGTAACAGACACCAGCAAACACACTGAATAGTGAAGAGAATGGACAGTTTCTACATGTTTGATACTGATCTTTTTGTATAACCAGCAAGTGTGGCAGTATCTGTGGCAGTTTATGTGTATTATGGGCATTACTAATGTGGGGCATATGTGTAAGGTGCATTACTGTGTGGCATTATGTGTATTATGGGCATTACTAATGTGGGGCATATGTGTAAGGTTCCTTTACTGTGTGGAATTATATGTATTATGGTCATTACTGTGTGGCATTGTGCAGAGTTGAACTGGCCCACAGGGTAACCCCCCAGTGGGCCCCACTACCTGAGCGTTGCAGGTACAGATGCAGAACTAGCGGCGGAGCTAGGGGGCACCAGACAAAAGTTTGCCTAGGGCATCAAATTGGCTAGGGCCGGCTCTGGGGGGCGCCCTGGGGAGCAAGTATATACCTCAAATAAGGCTGGCATATGTCTACAGTGCCCAGGCATTGCCCGCAAACCCCCGCCAGGATAAAAAAATATAACAAAAAATGCGGGAAGAAGCGCGCCATGTTGGGGGCGGAGCTTCTTCCTCACTGCTTACTCGGCGCCATCTCCTCCTCCTCACAGCAGCGCTGGTCCTTCCTCACAGGCAGCAAGGACCAGAGGGGCTAAAAATGAGGAGGGGGGAGGCAGTTTTTATTAAATATAAAAATGTATTGTCGCTGAGGTGTGGGGTGGATTGTCCCTCTGTGTTCCCTGACAGACTTTTCTTTAGGTGCTGTCTTATATATGGCTGTATATGATGTGTATGTACATAATGTTTATAACTATATATGTATGAATGTTCAATGGGGAAATGTTGGTGCTTGTGTGTCAACATATCTGAAGCCGAAGTTCCTCTCAGGAGGAAAATATAGTAGGGACACAATAATGTTATGAGGGTAGCCGGGTCGGCACCGCCGATGGCTCAGGGGTTAACTACTTGCAAAATGTGACTCTACCATAGTCAGATTTTAATTATGGGATCTATAAAAGATTAGTTTTCTTGCAGATCCACGGGGTCTCAATAATGTAGTTGCCCAGTTGACTGACACAGGTACCGACACGGGCTCTGTTCATGTGTCGACTATGCTGATTCCAGATTAGATGCTAAAATGGCAGTGCGATTTCAGTACATTGTTGTAATAAAACTGTGTTATATGATAAGGAAAAGAAACCGGTGTTTACATTTCCTCACTCTTCTATACTGAACGCTGTTTTTGCAGTAGTCTGGGACAGCCCTGACAGAATAATCTCGACTCCTCGTAGGATTACAGTGAAGTCCCCATTTTTTTCCCCTGCTGAGGGAAAACGTGGGGATTGCCTCCCAAAGGAGGACAAAAGTCTATCTCATTGTAAATTCAAGTGGCTCGGCCAGCCTCTGGTACAGAAGCCCTCAAAGACGCTACGTTACTATACATTATAACGGTACACAACTCAGTCTGATTATACTTTCTGTGTGGGTGGGTAGCGCCATTGAGACGCAGACAGAGAACTGGTTCTCTGATTTGGGATGCCCTGGATAGGGATAGCATCCTCTTGACGCTCAGTTATCTGGGACGGTACAGCGTTCCAATTAAAAACTGCGAGGGACATTGCCCTTTTATTAAAAGGTGCCATGTCAGTCGCTGTTAGGCGTGATTTGGGGGTTCACCAGTAGAATACTGTTGCTACCTCTAGGAATTATAGGGACTTTCTACCATATGAAGGTGGTGTTTTTTGTTTAGATACAAAGGCCGTGGGTAAGCCGTCCCCTGTTTGTTTACGGTAGGTTCCTATGCTACTACAGGTGACACACCACTATCATCTACAGTCCGATATATGCTAGAGAGGACGAAGTTTTTTCCTTCCTTGCTTCTAGGGTAGGAGGAAAAAAAAAAAAAAAGAGAGAACCCGCCTCCTCGGGTTCCCTGGAGCAGAAGTCCTCCCCGGCTTCTGCCAAATCCCCCGCATGACGCCGGGCCCCCCTTTCAGGGGCCCGCACCGGTGGGGACACGTCTACAGCTTTTTCAGTTAGGTCTGGGTTCGCTCGGGTCTAGACCCTTGGGTATTGAGTATTGTGTCCCAAGGGTACAAACTGGAGTTTCAAGACGTGCCCCCTCGACGTTTTTCATATCAGCCTTACCTGCTTCGCTGCAGGATGGGGCGCTGATCTGCGGTGCAGCACAAAATCGGGTTGTGGTCCCGGTACCCCTAGCGCAACAGGGGTAGAGATTTTATTCAAGCCTGTTTGTGGTGCCGAAGCCGGATGGCTCGGTAAGACCAATCCTTAACCTGAAATCTCTCAATTTCTTTCTGAGGAAATTCAAATTCAAGATGGAGTCTCTCAGAGCGGTGATCTCCAGTCTGGAGGAGGGGGAATTTATGGTTTCATTGGACATAAAGGACGCTTACCTTCATGTACCCATTTATCCTCCTCACCAGAGTTTCCTGGGGTTTGCAATCCAGGATACACATTACCAATTTCAGACGTTGCCGTTTGGTCTATCCGCGGCTCCGAGGATTTTCACCAAAGTAATGGTAGAAATGATGGTTCTCCTGCACAAGCAGGGTGTTACAATTATCCCGTACTTGGACGATCTCCTGATAAAGGCGAGGTCCAAAGACAAATTGTTACAGGACATTGCAATGTCCCTGCCCGTTCTGCAACAGCACAGCTGGCTCCTAAACTTGCCGAAATCACAGTTAGTCCCGACAACACGCTTGGCGTTTTTGGGCATGATACTGGACACGGTCCAGCAGAGGGTGCCTCCCTATGGAGAAAGCTCTGGAAATTCAGAGTTTGGTAAAACTCTTGCTGACACCGAAAACGGTATCCATCCATTAATGCATTCGATTACTGGGAAAGATGGTAGCGGCATACGAGGCCCTCCAATTCGGGAGGTTCCATGTCAGGGTGTTTCAGTGAGACCTGTTGGACAAGTGGTCCGGATCCCACCTGCATATGCACCGGAAGATAATTCTATCTCCCAACACCAGGATCTCCCTCCTGTGGTGGCTCAACAGCTCTCACCTCCTTGCAGGACGTCGGTTAGGGATCAGGACTGGATCTTAGTGACCACGGATGCAAGTCTCCGAGGTTGGGGGGCAGTCACTCTGGGGTGACCTTCCAGGGAAGATGGTCAAGTCAAGAAACTCATCTTCACATCAACGTTCTGGAACTGAGGGCCATTTACAACGGCCTTCTACAAGCGGAACATCTTCTTCGAAATCTGCCGGTTCTGATCCAATCGGACATTGTCACGGCAGTAGCTTACATAAACCGCCAAGGCGGCACAAAAAGCAGAGCGGCAATGGCGGAAGCCACAAAGATTCTTCACTGGGCGGAGAGGCATACAAGCGCTGTGTCGGCAATATTCATTCCGGGAGTGGACAACTGGGAAGCAGACTTCCTCAGCAGACACGACCTGAATCCAGGAGAGTGGAGCCCCCATCAGGAGGTCTTCACGCTGCTAACAAATCGATGGGGGGTTCCCGATATAGACATGATGGCGTCTCGCCTCAACAAGAAACTTCAGAGGTATTGTTCCTGGTCCAGGGACCCTCAGGCGGACGCGGTGGATGCACTGACAACACCCTGGGTGTTCCCCTCAGTGTATGTGTTCCCTCCGGTTCCTCTCATCCCAAAGGTGCTGAGGCTTCTAAAAAGAACAAGCATACCGGCGATCCTTGTGGTCCCGGACTGGCCAAGGAGAACTTGGTACCCGGATCTTCTGACGTTACTGGTCGACGATCCCTGGCCTCTTCCTCTGCGCGAGGACCTGCTGCGGCAGGGGCCGTTCGTCTATCAAGACTTACAGCGGCTACATTTGACGGCATGGCTGTTGAACGCCAGATTTTAGCCCAAAAGGGTATTCCCAGTGAAGTCATACCTACTCTTATCCTTGCCAGGAAGGGTGTGTCGTCGAAGCACTATCACCGTATTTGGAGGAAATATATTTCCTAGTGCGAGTCCAAGAAAGCTCCTGTGGAGATATTTGACCTTGGACATTTTTCTCCATTTTCTACAAAATGGTGTGGATGCGGGCCTTAAATTGGGCTCCATTAAAAGTGCAGATTTCTGCTTTGTCCATTTTCTTTCAGAAACAATTGGCCTCACTTCCTGAGGTGCAGACCTTTGTGAAAGGGGTGTTGCATATCCAACCTCCTTTTGTGCCACCTGTGGCACCTTGGGACCTTAACGTGGTGTTATCGTTCCTTCAGTCACATTGGTTTGAACCTTTACGTAAAGTGGAGTTGAAATTCTTCACTTGGAAGGTTGTCATTTTATTGGCATTGGCATCCGCTAGGCGGGTGTCAGAGTTGGCGGCCTTGTCTCACAAGAGCCCTTATTTGATCTACCATGAAGATCGTGCTGAGTTAAGAACTCGGCAACAATTTCTGCCAAAGGTGGTTTCCTCTTTTCATATTAACCAACCTATTGTGGTGCCAGTGGTTTCTGGCGCTTTGGCTGAGGATAAGTCTCTGGATATGGTCAGAGCTTTGAAAATCTATGTAGCCAGAACGGCTCCATTGCGGAAAACAGAGGTTCTGTTTATTTTATACGCTCCCAATAAGATTGGATGTCCTGTTTCCAAGCTGACCATTGCCCGCTGGATTTGTCAAATAATTCAGCAGGCTCATTCCAAGGCACTAAAAGAAATATAAGTGAAGGCGCACAATATGTTAACCGACTGCTGTTTTGATACAAATTACTGATTTATTTCAAATCACTGATTAAAATCTTAATCTTACATACAAACAGTAAAGCAGAATTATTAGCATAAAACCATGAAACAGTGATTTGGTAAATTACTCCATAAGCAAGTAAATGTAAACTCCACACAGATTGCGCTTTGATTGGTAATGCTCCCTTTTAAAAGCTTAATTGCATGCACTTACAGAGGTTAAACCAATTAGGGAAGAATTCTCCTTCAGCCGAAATAGTACTTGCACATAAATAAGCAAAGTTAGTATTTGTTCCAAGCAGAATAGTTGTTAATTCACAAAGTGGCATGTCACCATTTATGATTGTTTTCTTGCACGATTTAACAGTCAGTCTGCTTGGAGCTAAAATCTTTCCAAATCATTGGTGCATGATACTACATCTACTCAGCCGAAGGAGAGTTAATTTCTAACTACCTAAACCGCATAAGTGCATGCAACTAATTAATCCCTTCCTGTTTGTATGTAAGATTAAGATTTTAATCAGTAATTTGAAATAAATCAGTAATTTGTATCAAAACAGCAGTCGGTTAACATATTGTGCGCCTTCACTTATATTTCTTTTAGTGACACATTTTTTTATGTTGAGTGGATCTCCAGGTCCACATTGTGAAGGCAGCCAAAATTAGGTTGTCCTCTCTATTTAGAGGCTACATTCAAGAAAAACTCAGTGCCAGACACATTTTTTTCTGTCATTCCAAGGCAGGCTTGCCATTACCGAAATCGGTGAATGCCCATTCCACTAGGAAGGTGGGCTCCTCCTGGGCGGCTGCCCGGGGTGTCTCGGCATTGCAACTTTGCCGAGCTGCTACTTGGTCGGGGTCAAACACGTTTGCTAAGTTTTACAAGTTTGATACCTTGGCCGATGAAGACCTTAGTTTTGGTCTATCGGTACTGCAGAGTCATCCGCACTCTCCCGCCCGTTTTTTTAGAGCTTTGGTATAATCCCCATGGTTCTTTGAGCGGCCCAACATCCTCTAGGACGAAATAGAAAATAGGATTTTGAATACCTACCGGTAAATCCTTTTCTATGAGTTCGTAGAGGATGTTGGGCGCCCGTCTCAGTGCGTACTGTATCTGCAGTGTAGTTCTGGTTAAACACAGTTGGTGTTATGGGTTTTTTTTCAGCTTCTTGCTGAATCTTGTTCATGTCCGTTGACATGTGTTCAGTTATCTGCCTTGTAGTACGGCATGCTTATGGCGTGAGCTGGTGTTGTGCTCACCTTTGTTGTTAAATCCTTTCCTCGAAATGTCCGTCTCGCCGGGCACAGTTCCAAACTGAGTCTAGTGGGGGATATAGAGGGAGGAGCCAGGTCACGCCCCTTTGAAAGTCTTAAAGTGCCCATGTCTCCTGCGGATCCCGTCTATACCCCATGGTTCTTTGAGTGGCCCAACATCCTCTACGGACTCATAGAAAAGGATTTACCGGTAGGTATTCAAAATCCTATTATTAACAATGCACAGAGTTCTTTTCCGCCTTCAGTCCTTACAGAATATCAGTATACCCATTACTGCTGCATTATGTATCCCTCTAAGAGAATGCTGGAGCCTCGGGTCTGGCACTAACAAGCCGCTACCATTGAACATGTTACCATATGCTGCGAGGACCGGGAGCTGACCTCATTGGTTTCCTGCCAATGAATGATAATGTTACCAATTTACATTTTTTTTCTTGCATAAAACAAGGGGCATTTGAAGGCCCGCTGCTTGATGTACATTAGATATGCAGTCAAGACATAAGTATGGAGTTAATCTAGATCAATGACCTCTGGAGGTGCTGCTTGCAAAGACCTACACAGTGATCTGGAATCTTTAGAAATAAATGTTGCTAGTTCAGATAGCTTTCAAATACAAATGTGTCCTCATACACCTAACGTAGTGATTTTTTTTCAACCTTTAGCAACTCATGGCACACTGAACAAGAGTTTACAATTGCTAAGGCACACCACTGTCCCCCAAAGGGAAAAAAATGCACACATTGTCCCCCAAAGAGGGGGAATATCAGCCCCTACAGAAAAAACAGACACAGGCCCCCACAGAAAAAAAGCACGTTGATCCCCACAGGGAAAAAAACAAACACATTGCCCCCCGCATGGAAATAAACCACATTGGGCCCTCACAGGAAAAAAAGCACATTGCCCCTTCCCCCCAGATAAAAATAAACACTTTGGCCCCACAGGAAAAACAAACAAACACATTGCCCCCTCCACACACACACACACACACACACACACACACACACACACACACACACGAAACAAGCACATTGGCCCCCACAGGGAAAAAAACACATCGGCCCCCACAGGGGGAAAAAAACATTCTTCAAAGGAGAGAATATTGACCTAGCTAGGTGTAGCGTAGCAACTTTTACTTTAAATATTGTGTCTTATTCACATCACAGAAGCAACTAAAAAACACTCACAGTGTACTAGTGACGCCAGGATGTGTCTAACTGCACAGTAATTAGTTTTAAAAAATGAACAAAGTTGTAGATGAAGCACAAAGAAAGCATTGTAGGCCATTTGCAAAGCAATGCACTGGGGACCCTACACACCCATTAACAGGAACCAAATAAAAAAAATTACAACATGCCACTCCTGCAGTCCTGTGCCATCCCTCCACATGCTTCGATAAAGTGAATGGCTGTCAGCACTGTGATTGGTGGATAGCTCCAGCCATCAACCTACCAGCATGCTGACAATCCATTTTATGTCTTGCTGCAGGCTGGGAGGCAGGTAGTGAATGCTGCTTCACCGCTCTCATTGTGTGACTATCATCCACCCCTGCTTGGAGGACCCTAAATTTGTGGGGCCCTGGGTGGCTGCCCAGTGTAAAATCCAAAATATATATATGTAAGACTTGGCGCTTGTAGGTATTGGTATTTCTAGTCTCTTTTACTAGCTGCCATCACCTTAAGGGAGATACTCTACCCTTATTTTCTCATAACAAACAAACAATCAAGACAGCACAAAAGTAAAAGAGATATTTTAATTTTGCTCAGTATAATTAAAATATACAAACAATATCAGACCGGCCTGTATACATGAAAAAAATCCTAGACATTCATAAGCAATTATTTGCTCCTTTAGAAAAAAAATCATAATTCAACAGACTTAAAATATTTTTAGTAAGATCCGCTGTGTGGAAACTGTCTTTAAATGGAGCTCCTTTATAGGGAATAGTTCTTATATATCCAAAACTCCTGATTATGGGGGTCATTCCTAGTTGTTCGCTCGTTGCCGATTTTCGCTATGCTGCAATTTGTTGCTAAATGCACATGGTGCGCAGCGCGCATGCACTTAGTTATTTAACTAAAAACTTAGCAGTTTTGCTGGTGTTCGTGCGGCGCTTTTCAGTCGCACTGCTGATTGGTGTATGATTGACAGGAAAGGGGCGTTTCTGGGAGGTAACTGAGCGTTTTCCGGGAGTGTACTAAAAAACGCAGGCGTGTCAGGGAAAAACGCGGGAGTGTCTGGAGAAACGGGGGAGTGGCTGGAAGAACGCAGAGCGTGTTTGTGACGTCAAACCAGGAACTAAACGGACTGAGCTGATCGCAATCTAGGAGTAGGTTTGGAGCTACTCAGAAACTGCTTGAAAATATTTATTAGCAGTTCTGCTAATCTTTTGTTCGCTATTCTGCTATGCTAAAATACACTCCCAGTGGGCGGCGGCTTAGCATGTGCAATGCTGCTAAAAGCAGCTAGCGAGCGAACAACTCGGAATGAGGGCCAAATATGCAAAGTTAAAGTAGGGGAGAAAGATATGTCTCCAATTATAATTAGCCACTCACATGCAGGTTCTGTTACAGCGTCTACAATTTACTTTGAGTGTCTGTAGATGCTGCAATACCTCTTGGTACATCTTTACTGAATAAAGGGCCTATTTCAGAGCTGACCGCAGCAGCAAATTTGTTAGCAGTTGGGCAAAACCATGGGGGTAATTCCAAGTTGATCGCAGCAGGAAATTTTTTAGCAGTTGGGCAAATCCATGTGCACTGCAGGGGATGGGGGGGGGGGGGCAGATATAACGTGCAGAGAGAGTTAGATTCGGGTGGGGTGCATTCAAACTGAAATATATATTGCAGTGTAAAAATACAGCAGCCAGTAACTATTTACCCTTCACAGAAACAAAGTAACGCACCCAAATCTAACTCTCTCTGCAAATGTTATATCTGCCCCACATTGGAGGTAATTCAGACCTGATCGCTCGCTAGCTGGTTTTTGCAGTTCTGCGATCGCATAGTCGCCGCCCACCGGGGAGTGTATTTTTAGCTTTGCAAGTGTGCAATCGCATGTGCAGCCGAGTGGTACAAAAAACTTTGGCCCTCATTCCGAGTTGATCGCTGCTAGCTGCTTTTAGTGCAGTGCAAACGCTAGGCCGCCGCCCTCTGGGAGTGTATCTTAGCTTAGCAGAAGTGCAATCGAAAGGTTAGCAGAACAGTGCAGAAATTTTTTCAAGCAGTTTCAGAGTAGCTGCAGACCTACTCCTACCTTGCGATCACTTCAGTCTATTTAGTTCCTGTTTTGACATCACAAACACGCCCTGCGTCCAGCCAGCCACTCCCCTGTTTCCCAAGGCACGCCTGCGTTTTTTAGCACACTACCGGAAAACGATCAGTTACCTCCCAGAAACGCCCCATTCCTGTCAATCACTCACCGATCAACAGAGCGACTGAAAAGAGTCGCTCGGCCTTTTGTGAAACTGCATAGTTTTTTGTGAAAGTACGTCGCGCGTGCACAGTGCGGCCCATACGCATGAGCAGAAATGCTGATTTTTTGCCTGATCGCTGCACTGCGAACAACGCCAGCTAGCAATCAACTCGGAATGACCCCCATTGTGCAGTTTCTGAGTTGCCCAGAACTTACTCAGCCACTGCGATCACTTCAGCCTGTCCGGGACCGGAATTGACATCAGACACCCTCCTGCAAACGCTTGGACACGCTTGCGTTTTTCCAAACACTCCCTGAAAACGGTCAGTTGCCACCCACAAACGCCTTCTTCCTGTCAATCTCCTTGCGATCGGCTGTGCGAATGGATTCTTCGTAAAACCCATCACACAGCAGCGATCCGCTTTGTACCCGTGCGAAGCACCTGCGCATTGCTGTGCATACGCATGCGCAGTTCTGACCTGATCGCAGCGCTGCAAAAAACGCTAGCGAGCGATCAGGTCTGAATTACCCCACTGGTTTTGCCCAACTGCTAACAAATTTGCTGCTGCGATCAACTCTGAATTACCCCTATAGTAGGCAAGTATGGATTTGCATGATTCTGTATATGTGGTCACAGAAGCATGTATATAGAGGATGATGATGTTGGGCACCTGAATTAGCGAACCACTTGGTGCTTCTTTCGCTGCTCAGGTACATATTATGAATTTACATAATGCATATGTTTAAGTAAAAGGTGTGTTTGTTGTGGGTAGTTATTTCTGATGTTTTAGAGGAGTATTTGATGTCTTATTAATGACCAGTAGTAAATCCATAATTTAGCAGATAAAAACAAATGACTGTAAACATGAACATAAGTATATGTGACATATGCCTGGCATAAACCGGCTTGGTGTAGATGCTACTGGTGCCCGTATCTTGCGGTAGTTGCAGCTGTCATACACATGGAGTTTCTGATTGTTTAGCAAATACAAAATGTGTCTGCAATTTGATCTGAATTTGCATCAGTTTCTTTTTACATAAAGTGGTTGTTGTTTGGGTGCCTGTCCATGGATACAGTCACTGGCTCCAGAAAAATAGGGATTACACAGGTACAGTAATCATTTCTGGCTCTGGGTATCTGGGGATTACAGGCCCTGTACTAGACTAGTTCCTGGCTCTGGGCATCTGGGGATTACAGGCCCTGTACTAGTTCCTGGCTCTAGGCAGCTGGGGATTACAGGCCTGGTTCCTGGCTCTGGGCATCTGGGGATTATAGGCCCTGTCCTAGTTACTGGCCCAGGGTAACTGGGGATTATAGATCCTGTACTAGTTCCTGGCTCTGGGGATTACAGGCCCTATACTAGTTCCGGGCTCTAGGCATTTTGGGATTACAGACCCTGTTCTAGTTCCTGGCCCTGGGCATCTGGGGATTATAGGATCTGTACTAGTTCCTGGCTCTGGGCAGTTGGGGATTACAGGCCCTGTATTAGTTCCTGGCTCTGGGCAACTGGGGATTATAGACCATGTACTAGTTCCTGGCTCTGGGCAACTGGGGATTATAGACCATGTACTAGTTCCTGGCTCTGGCATTTGGGAATTATAGGACCTGTACTAGTTCCTGGCTCTCGTCATTTGGGGATTATAGGGCCTGTACTAGTTCCTGGCTCAGGGCAGCTGGGGATTACAGGCCATGTACTAGTTCCTGGCTCTGGGCAGCTGTGCATTACAGGCCCTGTACTAGTTCCTGGCTCTGGGCAGCTGGTGATTATAGGCCTTGTACTAGTTCCTGGCTCAGGGCAATTGGGGATTATAGGTCTTGTACTAGTTCCTGGCTCTGGGGATTATAGGCCCTGTTCTAGTTCCTGGCTCTGGGCAGTTAGTGATTATCGGCCATGTACTAGTTCGTGGCTCTGGGAAATTGGGGATTAGGCCCTGTGCTAGTTCCTGGCTCTGGGCAGTTAAGGATTATAGGCCATGTACTAGTTCTGGCTCAGGGCAGTTGGGGATTATAGTCCCTGTATTAGTTCCTGGCTGTGGGCATCTGGGGATTACAGGCCCTGTACTAGTTCCTGGCTCTGGACACCTGGGGATTACAGGCCCTGTACTAGCTCCTGACTCTGGTCATTTGGGGATTACAGGCCCTGTACTAGTTCCTGGCTCTGGGAATCGACATTACAGGCCCTGTACTAGTTCCTGGCTCTGGGCAGTTGGGGATTATAGTCCCTGTACTACTTCCTGGCTCTGGGCAGCTGGGGATTACAGGCCCTGTACTAGTTCCTGGCTCTGGGCAGCTGGGGATTACAGGCCCTGTACTAGTTCCTGTCTCTGGGCAGCTGGGGATTACAGGCCCTGTACTAGTTCCTGGCTCTGGGCAGCTGGGGATTACAGGCCCTGTACTAGTTCCTGGCTCTGGTCATCTGGGGATTACAGGCCCTGTACTAGTTCCTGGCTCTGGTCATCTGGGGATTACAGGCCCTGTACTAGTTCCTGGCTCTGGGCATCTGGGGATTACAGGCCCTGTACTAGTTCCTGGCTCTGGGCATCTGGGGATCACAGGTCCTGTACTGGTTCCTGGCTCTGGGCAGTTGGCGATTACAAATCCTGTACTACTTCCTGGCTTTGGGCATACTTACCGTAGAGGAGAGCTTGATGGCCACTATAGGGGGTGGTGCAGGGTTATCATGTCAATAGGCCCCATCCTACGGATTCAAGGCTAGTGGGAGGGGCTAAATGATGCAATTTCGTGTCATTGAACCCTGGCCCCTCCATATAGAGCTGCAAATCCCATGTATAATCTTCTCATACTGCCCGCTTTACTAGGAAGCAGGTGGGATGTGGAAGTTCTGGCCACTCTTACATAGGTGCAAGGGACTGCCCGAAATATCGTGAATGTAGGTAAGTATGACTCTAGGCAAGCTGGGGATGACAAGCCCTGTACTGTCACTCTGGACAGCTGGTAATGACATGCATTGACCAGTTTCTGGCTCTGGACAATTGATGATATCTTCGTGTGACGTTTTCCTTGACAATTAGCATTCCTTACTGCCTACAGTATGAGGTCCACATTTCTGGTTAAACCTGTGCCCTTCAAAGGCAATTATAGCATTTGTGCATACAGGGAAATCTGTAAACATCCGATGACAGGGATAAGGGATTACCAGCCTGTGTGTGCTGTACAAGGACACACATATGTCCTTTGTTAAATACAGTATGAACATTTTCATATTAAAGCATATGAATAATGTTTACAGGATTCACTATACATTTTCATTTGTTTCCTAAGGGCCTATTAATTAGAGATGAGCGCCTGAAATTTTTCGGGTTTTGTGTTTTGGTTTTGGGTTCGGTTCCGCGGCCGTGTTTTGGGTTCGACCGCGTTTTGGCAAAACCTCACCGAATTTTTTTTGTCGGATTCGGGTGTGTTTTGGATTCGGGTGTTTTTTTTAAAAAACACTAAAAAACAGCTTAAATCATAGAATTTGGGGGTCATTTTGATCCCATATTATTATTAACCTCAAAAACCATAATTTCCACTCATTTTCAGTCTATTCTGAATACCTCACACCTCACAATATTATTTTTAGTCCTAAAATTTGCACCAAGGTCGCTGGATGACTAAGCTAAGCGACACTAGTGGCCGACACAAACACCTGGCCCATCTAGGAGTGGCACTGCAGTGTCACGCAGGATGTCCCTTCCAAAAAACCCTCCCCAATCAGCACATGACGCAAAGAAAAAAAGAGGCGCAATGAGGTAGCTGACTGTGTGAGTAAGATAAGCGACCCTAGTGGCCGACACAAACACCGGGCCCATTTAGGAGTGGCACTGCAGTGTCACGCAGGATGTCCCTTCCAAAAAACCCTCCCCAATCAGCACATGACGCAAAGAAAAAAAGAGGCGCAATGAGGTAGCTGACTGTGTGAGTAAGATTAGCGACCCTAGTGGCCGACACAAACACCGGGCCCATTTAGGAGTGGCACTGCAGTGTCACGCAGGATGTCCCTTCCAAAAAACCCTCCCCAATCAGCACATGACGCAAAGAAAAAAAGAGGCGCAATGAGGTAGCTGACTGTGTGAGTAAGATTAGCGACCCTAGTGGCCGACACAAACACCAGGCCCATTTAGGAGTGGCACTGCAGTGTCACGCAGGATGTCCCTTCCAAAAAACCCTCCCCAATCAGCACATGACGCAAAGAAAAAAAGAGGCGCAATGAGGTAGCTGACTGTGTGAGTAAGATTAGCGACCCTAGTGGCCGACACAAACACCGGGCCCATTTAGGAGTGGCACTGCAGTGTCACGCAGGATGTCCCTTCCAAAAAACCCTCCCCAATCAGCACATGACGCAAAGAAAAAAAGAGGCGCAATGAGGTAGCTGACTGTGTGAGTAAGATTAGCGACCATAGTGGCCGACACAAACACCGGGCCCATTTAGGAGTGGCACTGCAGTGTCACGCAGGATGTCCCTTCCAAAAAACCCTCCCCAATCAGCACATGATGCAAAGAAAAAAAGAGGCGCAATGAGGTAGCTGACTGTGTGAGTAAGATTAGCGACCCTAGTGGCCGACACAAACACCGGGCCCATTTAGGAGTGGCACTGCAGTGTCACGCAGGATGTCCCTTCCAAAAAACCCTCCCCAATCAGCACATGACGCAAAGAAAAAAAGAGGCGCAATGAGGTAGCTGACTGTGTGAGTAAGATTAGCGACCCTAGTGGCCGACACAAACACCGGGCCCATTTAGGAGTGGCACTGCAGTGTCACGCAGGATGTCCCTTCCAAAAAACCCTCCCCAATCAGCACATGACGCAAAGAAAAAAAGAGGCGCAATGAGGTAGCTGACTGTGTGAGTAAGATTAGCGACCCTAGTGGCCGACACAAACACCGGGCCCATTTAGGAGTGGCACTGCAGTGTCACGCAGGATGTCCCTTCCAAAAAACCCTCCCCAATCAGCACATGACGCAAAGAAAAAAAGAGGCGCAATGAGGTAGCTGACTGTGTGAGTAAGATTAGCGACCCTAGTGGCCGACACAAACACCGGGCCCATTTAGGAGTGGCACTGAAGTGTCACGCAGGATGTCCCTTCCAAAAAACCCTCCCCAATCAGCACATGACGCAAAGAAAAAAAGAGGCGCAATGAGGTAGCTGACTGTGTGAGTAAGATTAGCGACCCTAGTGGCCGACACAAACACCGGGCCCATTTAGGAGTGGCACTGCAGTGTCACGCAGGATGTCCCTTCCAAAAAACCCTCCCCAATCAGCACATGACGCAAAGAAAAAAAGAGGCGCAATGAGGTAGCTGACTGTGTGAGTAAGATTAGCGACCCTAGTGGCCGACACAAACACCGGGCCCATTTAGGAGTGGCACTGCAGTGTCACGCAGGATGTCCCTTCCAAAAAACCCTCCCCAATCAGCACATGACGCAAAGAAAAAAAGAGGCGCAATGAGGTAGCTGACTGTGTGAGTAAGATTAGCGACCCTAGTGGCCGACACAAACACCGGGCCCATTTAGGAGTGGCACTGCAGTGTCACGCAGGATGTCCCTTCCAAAAAACCCTCCCCAATCAGCACATGATGCAAAGAAAAAAAGAGGCGCAATGAGGTAGCTGACTGTGTGAGTAAGATTAGCGACCCTAGTGGCCGACACAAACACCGGGCCCATTTAGGAGTGGCACTGCAGTGTCACGCAGGATGTCCCTTCCAAAAAACCCTCCCCAGTCAGCACATGACGCAAAGAAAAAAAGAGGCGCAATGAGGTAGCTGACTGTGTGAGTAAGATTAGCGACCCTAGTGGCCGACACAAACACCGGGCCCATTTAGGAGTGGCACTGCAGTGTCACGCAGGATGTCCCTTCCAAAAAACCCTCCCCAAACAGCACATGACGCAAAGAAAAAGAAAAGAAAAAAGAGGTGCAAGATGGAATTGTCCTTGGGCCCTCCCACCCACCCTTATGTTGTATAAACAAAACAGGACATGCACACTTTAACCAACCCATCATTTCAGTGACAGGGTCTGCCACACGACTGTGACTGATATGACGGGTTGGTTTGGACCCCCCCCAAAAAAGAAGCAATTAATCTCTCCTTGCACAAACTGGCTCTACAGAGGCAAGATGTCCACCTCATCATCACCCTCCGATATATCACCGTGTACATCCCCCTCCTCACAGATTATCAATTCGTCCCCACTGGAATCCACCATCTCAGCTCCCTGTGTACTTTGTGGAGGCAATTGCTGCTGGTCAATGTCTCCGCGGAGGAATTGATTATAATTCATTTTAATGAACATCATCTTCTCCACATTTTCTGGATGTAACCTCGTACGCCGATTGCTGACAAGGTGAGCGGCGGCACTAAACACTCTTTCGGAGTACACACTTGTGGGAGGGCAACTTAGGTAGAATAAAGCCAGTTTGTGCAATGGCCTCCAAATTGCCTCTTTTTCCTGCCAGTATAAGTATGGACTGTGTGACGTGCCTACTTGGATGCGGTCACTCATATAATCCTCCACCATTCTTTCAATGGGGAGAGAATCATATGCAGTGACAGTAGACGACATGTCCGTAATCGTTGTCAGGTCCTTCAGTCCGGACCAGATGTCAGCATCAGCAGTCGCTCCAGACTGCCCTGCATCACCGCCAGCGGGTGGGCTCGGAATTCTGAGCCTTTTCCTCGCACCCCCAGTTGCGGGAGAATGTGAAGGAGGAGATGTTGACAGGTCGCGTTCCGCTTGACTTGACAATTTTCTCACCAGCAGGTCTTTCAACCCCAGCAGACTTGTGTCTGCCGGAAAGAGAGATCCAAGGTAGGCTTTAAATCTAGGATCGAGCACGGTGGCCAAAATGTAGTGCTCTGATTTCAACAGATTGACCACCCGTGAATCCTTGTTAAGCGAATTAAGGGCTCCATCCACAAGTCCCACATGCCTAGCGGAATCGCTCCGTGTTAGCTCCTCCTTCAATGTCTCCAGCTTCTTCTGCAAAAGCCTGATGAGGGGAATGACCTGACTCAGGCTGGCAGTGTCTGAACTGACTTCACGTGTGGCAAGTTCAAAGGGCATCAGAACCTTGCACAACGTTGAAATCATTCTCCACTGCGCTTGAGACAGGTGCATTCCACCTCCTATATCGTGCTCAATTGTATAGGCTTGAATGGCCTTTTGCTGCTCCTCCAACCTCTGAAGCATATAGAGGGTTGAATTCCACCTCGTTACCACTTCTTGCTTCAGATGATGGCAGGGCAGGTTCAGTAGTTTTTGGTGGTGCTCCAGTCTTCTGTACGTGGTGCCTGTACGCCGAAAGTGTCCCGCAATTTTTCTGGCCACCGACAGCATCTCTTGCACGCCCCTGTCGTTTTTTAAATAATTCTGCACCACCAAATTCAAGGTATGTGCAAAACATGGGACGTGCTGGAATTTGCCCATATTTAATGCACACACAATATTGCTGGCGTTGTCCGATGCCACAAATCCACAGGAGAGTCCAATTGGGGTAAGCCATTCCGCGATGATCTTCCTCAGTTGCCGTAAGAGGTTTTCAGCTGTGTGCGTATTCTGGAAAGCGGTGATACAAAGCGTAGCCTGCCTAGGAAATAGTTGGCGTTTGCGAGATGCTGCTACTGGTGCCGCCGCTGCTGTTCTTGCGGCGGGAGTCCATACATCTACCCAGTGGGCTGTCACAGTCATATAGTCCTGACCCTGCCCTGCTCCACTTGTCCACATGTCCGTGGTTAAGTGGACATTGGGTACAACTGCATTTTTTAGGACACTGGTGAGTCTTTTTCTGACGTCCGTGTACATTCTCGGTATCGCCTGCCTAGAGAAGTGGAACCTAGATGGTATTTGGTAACGGGGGCACACTGCCCCAATAAATTGTCTAGTTCCCTGTGAACTAACGGCGGATACCGGACGCACGTCTAACACCAACATAGTTGTCAAGGCCTCAGTTATCCGCTTTGCAGCAGGATGACTGCTGTGATATTTCATCTTCCTCGCAAAGGACTGTTGGACAGTCAATTGCTTACTGGAAGTAGTACAAGTGGGCTTACGACTTCCCCTCTGGGATGACCATCGACTCCCAGCAGCAACAACAGCAGCGCCAGCAGCAGTAGGCGTTACACGCAAGGATGCATCGGAGGAATCCCAGGCAGGAGAGGAATCGTCAGAATTGCCAGTGACATGGCCTGCAGGACTATTGGCATTCCTGGGGAAGGAGGAAATTGACACTGAGGGAGTTGGTGGGGTGGTTTGCGTGAGCTTGGTTACAAGAGGAAGGGATTTACTGGTCAGTGCACTGCTTCCGCTGTCGCCCAAAGTTTTTGAACTTGTCACTGACTTATTATGAATGCGCTGCAGGTGACGTATAAGGGAGGATGTTCCGAGGTGGTTAACGTCCTTACCCCTACTTATTACAGCTTGACAAAGGGAACACACGGCTTGACACCTGTTGTCCGCATTTCTGTTGAAATACTTCCACACCGAAGAGCTGATTTTTTTGGTATTTTCACCAGGCATGTCAACGGCCATATTCCTCCCACGGACAACAGGTGTCTCCCCGGGTGCCTGACTTAAACAAACCACCTCACCATCAGAATCCTCCTTGTCAATTTCCTCCCCAGCGCCAGCAACACCCATATTCTCCTCATCCTGGTGTACTTCAACACTGACATCTTCAATCTGACTATCAGGAACTGGACTGCGGGTGCTCCTTCCAGCACTTGCAGGGGGTGTGCAAATGGTGGAAGGCGCATGCTCTTCACGTCCAGTGTTGGGAAGGTCAGGCATCGCAACCGACACAATTGGACTCTCCTTGTGGATTTGGGATTTCGAAGAACGCACAGTTCTTTGCGGTGCTTTTGCCAGCTTGAGTCTTTTCATTTTTCTAGCGAGAGGCTGAGTGCTTCCATCCTCATGTGAAGCTGAACCACTAGCCATGAACATAGGCCAGGGCCTCAGCCGTTCCTTGCCACTCCGTGTGGTAAATGGCATATTGGCAAGTTTACGCTTCTCCTCCGACAATTTTATTTTAGATTTTGGAGTCCTTTTTTTACTGATATTTGGTGTTTTGGATTTTACATGCTCTGTACTATGACATTGGGCATCGGCCTTGGCAGACGACGTTGCTGGCATTTCATCGTCTCGGCCATGACTAGTGGCAGCAGCTTCAGCACGAGGTGGAAGTGGATCTTGATCTTTCCCTAATTTTGGAACTTCAACATTTTTGTTCTCCATATTTTAATAGGCACAACTAAAAGGCACCTCAGGTAAACAATGGAGATGGATGGATACTAGTATACTTATGGATGGACGAGCGACTGCCGACACAGAGGTAGCTACAGCCGTGGACTACCGTACTGTGTCTGCTGCTAATATAGACTGGATGATAATGAGATGAAATCAATATATATTATATCACACTAGTACTGCAGCCGGACAGGTAGATATATTTATTATGTAATGACTGATGACGGACCTGCTGGACACTGTCAGCTCAGCAGCACCGCAGACTGCTACAGTAAGCTACTATAGTAGTATGTATAAAGAAGAAAGAAAAGAAAAAAACCACGGGTAGGTGGTATACAATATTATATATATATTATATACAATTATATATATATATATATATATATATATATATTAAACTGGTGGTGACTGGTGGTCAGGTCACTGGTCACACTATCAGCAACTTGCAAGTAGTACTCCTAAGCAGACAATCACAATATATATTATACTGGTGGTCAGTGTGGTCACAATGGCAGTGTGGCACTCTGGCAGCAAAAGTGTGCACTGTACGTTATATGTACTCCTGAGTCCTGCTCTCAGACTCTAACTGCTCCCCACTGTCAGTGTCTCCCCCACAAGTCAGATAATATACAGTCACACTATCTATCACTTCAGCAAGTAACTAGTACTCCTCCTAATGCTCCCCAAAATTACTACTGTGTCTCTCTCTACTGTCTCACTCTCTTCTCTATAAACGGAGAGGACGCCAGCCACGTCCTCTCCCTATGAATCTCAATGCACGTGTGAAAATGGCGGCGACGCGTGGCTCCTTATATAGAATCCGAGTCTCGCGATAGAATCCGAGCCTCGCGAGAATCCGACAGCGGGATGATGACGTTCGGGCGCGCTCGGGTTAACCGAGCAAGGCGGGAAGATCCGAGTCGCTCGGACCCGTGTAAAAAAACATGAAGTTCGGGCGGGTTCGGATTCCGAGGAACCGAACCCGCTCATCCCTATGATATTGAAGTCTCCCCCAAATATTATAGGGATATTTGTAAACAAGTAAAGATGAGACATGACCTATAGAAAAAATTCTTTAGAGTACCCATTACAGGCATATATATATTGTAAAGTAAAAACTTAGAAGAACCAAATGTTGCATCAACAATCAAGAATCTCCCCTGGATAGATTGATGTCAATTGCTTGCTAACTAAAATAGTCACTCCTCTAGCTTTCGCTGTGAAGGGGGCTGAAGCGAGAAACCTTCCATTTCAGCATATTTAATTTGAGTATTTCAGGGGGAATAGAAGCTTAAAGTTTTTTGAGTTTGACTGTGAAAACAAACGCCATCTTTAGATAGCATTTATTCCCAGAGCCCCGCTCCTTTCTATGGAAAGGAGGTCCGGTGTTGTGAAGAGGGATTTGAGCAGATCCTTCCGCTGCCCCTCAATATGCGACTTTTGACTTTGCACATGCGTGACCTTAGGTTAGACATGCGCGGAAGGCCGGCACTGGGATGGTAAGCATCAATACTACTGAAGTAGCAGTGCCACTGACCATGGGTACAGCTGTCCGTGCACTGGAGCAATGCTGAGTAAATAAATATCCACCACTCCAACTTGTGATGAAATGGATGCTTCATCACGGGGGGGCCATCCGGACCCCAATGAAAAATAGTCCCTAAAAATGTAAGAATTTATAGACCATATTATTTTTGTTTTCTGGATTCTTGAATTAAACACAAAGAGGTTCATGAGGAGTTGGATGTAAATACATTTTGCAGCCTTTTTCCTTGCAGAATGCATCTTTTCCTATTGCGCACGTGTACCAAATCGCTGTACAAATGTTGAGTGAGTCGCATTTAGCACTTATGACATTGTGTGTGAAAGGGCAGAGACAGGGTGGGATGAGGTGTGTAGATGGAGCGTGTTCAAACAAAGGGTCTGACTTTCAGTCGGCAGAAGCGGCGTCCATGTTTCTTTTGCCACAGTCACATCTGTGACTTTATACTTATACTAGTATAAGCCCTTCTCTGGTATACAGCCGTGCGTCTGAATGTGCATGGGCCGGGACATCCACTTTGTTCGCAACAATCCCGCTTACCAGGGGTGTATCTAGGGGCCCGGGCACCCCAGGCAAAGTAAGGGACTGGTGCCCCCCAAATTTGAAATAGGGAAGGTGCATGTGCAAAAAAGGGATATGATCTTGTGGGAAAGGGGCATGACCATACAATAGTTCCCCCAATTCAAATTATGCTACACAGTAGTAACCCTTATACACATCATGCCCACACAGTAGCAGTTCCCTTTACACATTATGCCAACACAGCAGACATCAGCAGTGCCTGGCCTGGCTGAGGAGGCAATGCCACCCAAGGCCAGGTAGTATACTCAAATAGTAGTGCAGCGCACTACCCAGTGGTGCAATGAGAAAAAAAAGGTGCGCACGCACAACAAAAAATGTGTGTGGCCACACGCCTCATGGGGCGTGGACAATGAAAATGGGGGCGTGATACACGTATGACCCCAATAGTGCAGTGCCAGATACACATATGCCCCCAATAGTTCCAGATACACATATGCCCCCACAGTGCCAGATACACATATGCTCCCACAGTGCCAGATACACACATGCCCCCACAGTGCCAGATACACATATGCCCCCACAGTGCCAGATATGCCCCATGGTGCTAGATATGCCCCCACAGTGCCATGTATGCCCTCATAGTGCCAGATATGCCCCCACAGTGCCAGATATGCCCCCAGCAGCGCAACTCACCATTGTTAATGCTGCTGCTGCCTGGGGCCAGCACTGTCTGCTGCTGCTGTCGGGGAGAGGAGAGCGCAGCACGCGCCTCTCCTGCCCTCAGTCCGGTCTCCTCCTGTGGTGGCGGCGTCTTGTAGCTTAGATTCTGGCGCTGGTCTATGAGCCAATCAGAGCTCACGGTCCGGCAGCGGCGGCTCCTGATTGGCTGCCGGTCCGTGAGCTCTTATTGGCTCACAAACCGGTGTTTGAGTGCACGCCGCCGCTGCAACCGCCGGACTCAAAGGGGGGAGAAACCGCCGGTCTACAGACTGAAGGGGGCAGGAGAGGAGAGGCTCTTGCTGTGCTCTCCTCTCTCCATGGTGCCTGCAAGGTGGCGGCCAGGCAGTACTGCATACCGGCTGGGAATTTCTTACCGGTACGCAGTACCGCCATTCTTCCAGCCCTGGCACTACCTAACTCTCCTATTCAAATGTACATAGCTGTAGTCCCCCCTCAGCACATAGCCATAGACACCACCAGAACACAGCACGTATTTATTTCCCCCCTCCCAGCACAGTCATAGTCCCCAACCCCCTCCCAGCGCATAGCCATAGTCCCCTCCCAGTAAATAGCCATAGCCTCCCCACCTCTCCAAGCAATAGCCGTAGTCCCCCCAACACATAGCCGTAGTCTCCACCTCTCCCAACAGAGTCAAACAGTAGTCCCCACCCCCCTCACATCACTTAACAATAGTTCCCTGCCAGCATAGGTAGCCATAGTCCCCCTCCCTGCACATAGCCCCTCACCTCCCCAAGCACATAACCATAGACCCAACCGCCTCCCAGCACATACAGTAGCTGTAGTATGCCCTTACCACATACTGTAGCAGTACTCTCCCCCACTCCCAGCACATACATGGCCTCCCCACACAGCACATAGCCCTAGTCCCCACTCCACAACATCCCAGCAGATAGCCATAGTGTCTGGCAATACCTGCTGTGCCGAGCTGCCTGGGATGGAGGGCGGAGGATCGCTCTGCAGGCAGAAGCTGGCACCGGTGTCCGGCACCGCACCAAACTACGTGAAGAAACTGAAAATAAACTACAGCTCCCAGCAGCCCTTGCCGCCGGGAGCTCTCGACAGCAAGGGTTGCTGGGAGTTGTAGTTTATTTTCAATTTCTTCCCTGTAGTGCATTTCGGTGCCGGATACCGGCGCCAGCTCCTGCCTGCTGAGCGATCCTCCGCCCTCCATCCCAGGCAGCTCGGCACAGCAGGTATTGCCAGACACTACGGCTTAAGGGATTCCATCTATTGGCCGATGGTGGCACCGTCGGGTGGCGCTCCCTGCTCGGCTGGCACCCCTGGTGAGTACCATCCTGGCCAATGGGTTGATATGCCCCTGACGCTTACACACAACCATCGAACACACCTAGGCCCAGCAAGGGGCACAGTTGTAACAGACCCTGAGGTTCCACGGCGCCCCAGAGGGATCCACAGAGATATCCATCTATAACCGCTGCCTGCACCCTGCTGACCAATGACCACAGTGGTGCAGGCAGCGGTTATAGATGGATGTAGAAGGGGGAGGACTGGAGCTGGAGTGACACTGGTGTGCTGAAGAGACAGAAGGAGGCTTGAGCTGGAGAGACATTGGGGAGCTGGAGAGACAGAAATATGCTTGAGCTGGAGAGACAGAAGGAGCCTAGCTGGAATGACACTGGAGGGCTGCAGAGACAGAAGGGAGCTGAGTGAAGCTGGAGAGACACTTATGGGCTGGAGAGACGGAAAGACGAAAGGAAGCTTGAGCTGGAGAGACATTGGGGGGGGGCTAGAGAGACAGAAGGAGGATTGAGCTGGGGAGTCATTGGGGGGGCTAGAGAGACAGAAGGAGCCTAGCTGGACAGGGCCGTCATTTCGTATGGGCTCAATGGGCTCTTGCCCAAGGGCCCCAGGAGTAAAAGGGCCCTAGGCTGATAGCTGAGGATCCCCTCTTTCTAGGGGTACCACATTTTTTAAAATCGGCCCTGGGGAACCGGAGATATCTGACTTCAAAGCAGTGGTCCCCATCCTAGCCTGATAATTGTTCTTCCCAGCCAGATATCTCGGGTTCTGTCTGACTTTTTTATGATGGTATATTCCAAAAACTGAGACTCTCACCTTTTCGGTGGACACTGGCAGCTTGTCTCTACTATGCCCAGAACCAGAAATATCAGCCTTCCAGCAGCTGGTCCCTGCTCCAGCTCCACATGCCCAATATGCAGGTTTATATTTTCATCGGTGGATTACTCTGGCTCCTGAACGCTGATCCCCAAGCCCCGAGCACCTACTGAAAGGTGGGACTCTCTAGCTTTTTATCCCATTCAAAGCTAAGAAATCTATTTTCAGGAACTTTAGATATCTGCAGTCAAGCAAGCCTCCCTTCCACCAGAAAATTATGACTATTAAGCCCACTCCACTATCCACCCCTCTCCTACGTATTAAACATCCCCTACTACCCTGGAAGCCATGTACCAGGGCCCTTTCATTCAGCCCAATGTCTCCTTCTACAGTTTAGTGTTCTCCCTCCGCCCCATCTGTGCAGTAAAGGAGTAATTAGCAGAAATTATTTCTCCAGGTCCTACATGCTGAGGGACAGATAGAACACCCCCTACCGCCCGCGGGACATCAAAGCTGCCGCTGAAAGCACCCCTACTGCTGGAGGATGGGTAGGGGCCCCAGTGCATTGCTGTGCCCAGGGGCCCACACTGCTGTTAAGACGGCTCTGTAGCTGGAGAGACACTGGTGTGCTGCAGAGATAAAAGGGAGCTGAGTGAGGATGGAGAGACACTTGTGGGCCGGAGAGACAGAAGGAGCCTAGCTGGAGAGACACTGGTGTGCTGCATAGACGAAAGGGAGCTGAGTGAGGCTGGAGAGACACTTGCGGGCTGGAGAGACAGAAGGTGCCTAGCTGGAGAGACACTTGTGTGCTGCATAGACAAAAGGGAGCTGAGTGAGGCTGGAGAGACACTTGCGGGCTGGAGAGACAGAAGGAGCCTAGCTGGAGAGACACTGGTGTGCTGCAGAGATAATAATCTTCATTAAGACCTCAAAAACAAGCATTACTTAGATAAGCTGAAGGCTGCATAAGCCTGAGGCCATATAAGAGCTCAACTTTTGGTGATTGGTTGTTTAATGTCTAAGCAGTTGCTAGGCAGATCAGTTTTTTCCTGTGGTTTTTCCTATTGGATTAGAGGGTTGTCCATCAAGCTTAATAGGTTGGTCTTAGGATAGTATATAGGGCAGGGCCATTTGCCTCAGACTTCCTCTTGCCATTCATTGTATGGCCCAGGAAGCATAAGTATATACAATACACTGTCAAAGTCAGAAAAATATCTCTATACACGTTGCCATATTTGCACCGCACACTGGTCCGCGCTGCGCATGCGTACGCTCTCCCGTGAAGGCGCATACCCGCAATAGCGTGCACCCGCGGGCGCACGGTATGCGTATTTACGGTAGAGTTTATGTAGTCGTAGCGTGCGACTCATTCGTTACACATTTTCATAATTAATGTAGTTTATAGATCATGATCCCTTTAATGGTTTCTGAAAGTTTAGTTAACATAGAACGTCCCTGAACGGAGGAATCCCTCTTTGTATGGTATGAAGGGTCTAACAGGAATCATATAGCAGTGTTTGGTACCCATCGGAAGAGTATTTAATTAACAATATTCCGGTGTTGGTTTGGAGCGTATTAATCGCTCGTGCGGATAGTTATGGACATAAGAAGTTTATGTCCATTTCTATTATTTACTCATACTCAGGTATGCGGCGGGAAACCCAGTTTCCCACCCACCTGAGCTGTTGGAAATCGTCACAGCCCACCTGTATGAATCAACCTATGACCTTTTGTTATGATGCGAAGCCGAATTCCTGTGTCCAATGGACGACAAGATTGTAGGGACCATTGGATTGCATTGTGTGTGGGGCATAAATAGGCAGGCCGACCACATCCAGCACTCACTCTTCAACGGTTCTCATTGCTGAAAATCGGGTGCTGGATGTCCAGGCGCATGCGATCGTTTCCCCTTGTGCGTAAGTTTTCTCTCCGTAATCATTGTCTTACTGTGAGCCAATTTCTCTCATCTCTTTCCATTTCTCTCTCTCTCTCCTTTCTCTTTTCTCTCACATCTCCCCTAGACTAGTATTGTATTGTATTAGATAGTATTGTATTTTGGTTAGGAAGTCTCTGTTATATTGTAGTGTATCATTTGTACTGTTATTCTTTTTACGAGTATATTAGATATAATACAGTTAATAGGCTTTGGACCCTAAACCAGTACCTGTGTATTTTCTATAATTTTAAGTGTTCACTTGAGCGTCGGTGACGCTCAAGCAACTTTGTCGTTAGTTAGGTTACACAAGGTTGCACTTACACCCTGTATTCACATTAAGGTATTCTGTGCATTTCATTGGTAAAGGGTTTAGACAAAGGTATAGCATTGTAAGCGTCTGCGCCGCTGGTGATCTCCTCGTGGTCTCGAGCGTCCGCTACGCCATAGCGAATTATTACTCTAGTCATAGCCAACAACGTGCTGTCCTGTGATCACTGGGCCGTGAGCGAACGTGACGCTTGAGCGTCTCGCCTACGGCTGAGCGATCGTTACGCAACTAGCGTACCCTTACGGTATTTCTTAAGTAAACAGCGTACAGTGTTCTTAGACTTCATTAAGGGTTGTTCATACGACAAAAGAATTTAGTATTGTCAATTGGGGACTCGTCCTGTTCTTCTCATATCTGCACTAGGTAGATCAGCAGACATTATCCTCCAGCAAAGGGTGGGAGGTTGTCTCGCAGTGCTGACGGGATAAGCGTCTGCTTCACTTAGATAAAGAGTGCTGAAGGAATCCGGGAACCGGAAGTAAGAACAAAACGCTTGTGTCTTTTAAAACTGTTTATTTTTCTTCTGTCTTGCGTATACACGCACGCATACATATATATCTGCATTTCCTTTTCAATTTCGTATATCACTATTCCTGTTTGCCAATTTTTATAGTTGATAGAAAGTGAAAAAAAAAAGAGATTTGCTGTTATTTCATAGTAGAGGTAATAGTTAAAGTATAGACCAACACACGGCTTGTCTGGGAGATAAGGCAGCCAGTGTGGTGTGCGGTAGATGATCAGGGATCATCTACATTGATAAAAGTAGAAATTGTGTTACGGTGGATCTTTGTTTTGCGTACACGTGTCTCTAACAAAGACTAGCGTACGCAATCCAAAGGCAGACGCACGCAGCGTACATTACGCAACGTAGCGTCCGGTTACGCCCACGTAGCTCAAGTCACGGAAAAGTTGGATTTTAGCGCAAAAGCGATAATTAACGCAAAGGCGATAAATAACGCGACGCGGTAAATAACGCAAATCTATTTTTGGAAAAAAAAAAAAAATCTGAAATTTAGTTTAACAGATCCTGCTCCTAATTGGTAACACAGCTGGGCTGAAGAAAATTTCTGCGCAGAAATAGATATAGAAACAAAGTGTACATGTGTTGAGTGAGTGTGTTTTTATCACATAAGTTTATATAACTTAGAGGTTGAACCAAAAGGAAAGTCGGGTACTCGTCAAGGAACATACGTGTAAGTGACATATACGGTGGCTAGGGAGGCATCCCTGGTTAAATAATATTTGAGCATTAGAGTATAGCGGACCATAAGGTAACAGACCAGGAGGTCATAAGGTAACAGACCAGGAGGTCATAAGGTAACAGACCAGGAGGTCATAAGGTACAAAGAGGTCCGCTATAAAGGTACAAGAGGCACAACGTCTGGGGTGTTGGTGCAGAACCCATATAGGCCATACAAGCTCATGCTGAAGGAATTCGCAGCCGAAATTTTCGATTCCATTGATCTTTCAGTACATGACAAGTAGTGCTTATGTACTGAACGATTGTACCGCACGTAATTGTGTGCAGTAGTTAGTAATCTGACCTAATACCATTAGAGTAAAGTGGTCACAAACGCTATTTGTACATTCTGACGTGATTTGTGTAATTTTTTTATTTTTGGAAGGGAAGTTCGCTGGTCACTCAGGAACTATCTAACAACCCCACCTTTACTGGAAAGAGTAAGTGTCCTGCGGGTAACCCTCATATGTTCCAGTAAACCGAAGGTTCCATAGGGGCCCTGTATCGAGTACGCCAGCACCATATCGGTGTGATCAGGTCGTATTGGTCGAGGTGGGCGAGTGAGTGGGGTACTCGGTAAACCGCCACCGCCGGCCTATTGTGAATAATTTGGTTTGCTGTAAGGGTTCGCTGAAGACCGTGATATAAAGATCACAGGAGTAGTAAGCAACACCTGCAGATTATGGGGGCCAATTGTTCAGGTAGGGGGCGATCAACCTCGGTTCGGGTTGATTCAGAGAACCGACCAGTAGGGTCGGCAAGGTACATCATGTGTGAAAAATACGGAAGTCACACAGAGGTTTTATGTGATGAATGGGAGAGAATGACTGTACAAGACAGGGACAAATTCCCAAGAATAGGTAGCTTCAGCACAGAAGTGTTACAAAATTTAAGGAGGAGGATATGTCTCATAAAATCAACAAAGAGACGAATTCAACATCATGATTATTTACAGTTATGGCACCAGGAAGGTGAGATACAGAGAGGTTTGGCTCTGGCGGCGGGGGCTGGTCCTAACAGAAAATTGATTGCAACAGCCCCGCCACCACCATATATAGCAGGAGAGAAGTTGATTGCGGAGAGAAACGCACTGGGTTGTAAAACACAAACACTTAGTAACCCTGTAAATGTTAATGATGTTAACCAAGTAACTCATGCAATTATTAACCCGTGCAAGTTGTACCCTGTTTTAAACCTTCCCCAGGAGTGTGATCAAGAAGACGATTCGGCAACAATTTCAGCTCTCTCTCTCGCAGCCACTATAGCAGAGACCACAGTAGGCACAGCAACACCTACGAGATTAGCGAAGGCCCCTAGCGGAGGGATAGGTGAGGTCGTGTCAACGGGTAAGTACGGCACCATGCATTACACTGAAACAATTTCACCACAAGCTGTAGAATCTACACAGAATGAAGTTGTTAGAGTTAATCCAGTTAAGGTGATAGTAGTTCCCAATGGGAAAACGGATGCATCAGGAGCCACACCCGTTAGGAACATTGCCATGTATTGCCCGTTTACTAGAATGGAATTGAGGACTATCGTGTCTGAATTCCCAGACCCCAGAAAAGATTTGGTGGCAAGCCAAAAATACATCAGGGATCTAGGAAACACTTTAGAGCCCAATAATAAGGATTGGCAGATAGTGCTAAGAGCTTGCTTACCTTCCAATGTCGACTCAGTTCAATTCTTGGCTGATTGTGGACTAGACAAAGATATACCACTTACCGATGTATACGACAAGGATAATGTAAAAAGGATAAATTTGCAGCTAAAAGAGTATTTCCCAGCCGTTGCTAAATGGAATAAAATATTTTCCATTAAGCAAAAGGAGTCCGAAACGGCAACAGAATATTTTCACCGGGCACTATTAGAAATGGCAAAATACACTGGTATAGAAGACATTAGGACCAACCCAAACCATCAAGAAGTAGCAGTATCTGTACTTATGGATGGTTTAAAGGAAACATTAAAGGCTAGGGTACAGACTACGCAACCATGTTGGCGAGGTCTGTCAGTGTCCACCTTGAGAGAGGCTGCTATTGATCACGACAGAAACATCACCAGGCACAGAGAGTCGCAAAGTGATAAGTTAATGTCAGTAAGTATACAGGCGCTGACCACAAAGCAGCCTGCGTATGTACCATCGAATCCTGTAAGTAAGTCAACTGTAATAACTTGTTATTCCTGTAACAGACCGGGACACTATGCACGAGAATGTAGAGTAAGAAATGTACCAAAATCATACCAACCCCCTAGACAACGACACAACACAAGACATTGGGATCAGGATCCACAGAGGCGGAGTTATGAGCCACATACAGGGGAAACAAAAAGATACCCCCCGAACAGAGATTGGCATGCCTCTGGTAGTTCCCAGCTAACCCCCTCACAAGTAGTCGCTGCCAGCGGGATTCAGGGAGGTCAGCATACCCACTAGGGGTGTGGCCATACCTGTAATCTGCAGCCAGTAAAATTGATTGCCAGTCTTGGAAGTGAACCAGAGATCGCAATCAATGTAGCTGGTAAAACGTTAAACTTTCTTGTAGACACAGGGGCAGCCAAGTCAGTGATAAATTCGACAGTGGGCATGAGAACCACTGGTAGGACAATTCCAGCCATGGGAGTAACAGGAGTAGTCCAGCACTACCCTGTTAGCAAACCAGCCGAGATTACAATAGGGCCTTTGCATACCAAGCATTCCTTTTTGCTGGCTGCATCTGCACCAACTAATCTCCTGGGTAGAGACTTACTATGTAAAATGGGTTGCGTCATTTATTGTACTCCTGAAGGTGTATTCTTGGACATTCCTGAGAATCACGCTCAGGAGGTACGAGACATGTTAGACTCCCCATCAAAATTAATGTCACATTCCATTATGACAAATAGGAATCCATCCCAAGTAGAAGAGATGACATCTCAGATACCAGAGTCACTTTGGACAAAAGATGGACAGGACACTGGATTAATGGCAAACGTAGCTCCCGTAGTTGTACAAGTAAAAGATGGTAGGATAGCTCCAAAAATCCCACAGTATCCTCTGAAGCCAGAGGTGGAGTTAGGAGTTTTCCCAGTAATAGAGCGCTTGCTGCAACAGGGCATTCTGGTAAGAACGTCCAGCACAGCCAATAGTCCCATCTTCCCTGTTAAAAAGAGTGGGGGGAGGGGTTACAGGTTAGTGCAGGATTTAAGGGGGATTAACAAAATAGTTGAGAGTCAGTTCCCCGTAGTGCCTAATCCAGCTGTCATCCTAATGCAAATTCCTCCCACTGCCAAATTTTTCACTGTTATTGACCTCTGCTCCGCTTTCTTTTCGGTACCTCTGCATCCTGACAGCCAATATTTGTTTGCATTCACATACAGAGGAGTCCAATACACGTGGACTCGGTTACCCCAAGGTTTCATAGATAGTCCAAGTATATTTTCTCAGGCTTTGCATGATTGTTTACAGTCTTTTCAACCAGAGAGTGGATCAGTATTGATACAGTACGTGGACGATTTACTGCTGTGTTCAGATTCACTGGAAGCCTCTCTGAAGGATACGAAACAGCTCCTGTTTCATCTTTCAGACACAGGTCACAAGGTTTCCAAAGACAAGTTGCAATTATGCCAAACTAAGGTAAAATATTTGGGACACTGTCTAACACAAGGACTGAGACACCTGACCGCTGATAGAATCCAAGCCATTAGAGACATGACACTGCCACAAACCCAGCAACAGATCAGGACGTTTTTAGGTATGTGTGGGTATTGCCGTAATTGGATCCCAGGGTTTTCCATATTGGCGTTACCTCTGCAGGAAATGGTCTCCTCAAACAAACCTGATAGGATCTCGCATACTGACGAATCCGAAACAGCATTTGAGAGACTCAAACAGTGCCTAACGCAGGCGCCAGCACTAGGTATGCCAGACTATGGGAAACCCTTTGAACTATACGGAACAGAAAGTGCTGGTTGCGCAGCAGGTGTACTAACCCAAAAACACGGTGATGCCAGCAGGCCAGTTGCATACTACAGCGCTCAGCTAGATACGGTAGCGCGGTCCCTCCCCACATGCTTGCGAAGCGTTGCTGCGATAGCATTGCTAGTGACAAAAAGCGAAGATGTCGTGCTAGGCCACAACCTCACAATCCATACACCACATGCGGTATCTGCCTTATTGAATTCTGCCCAAACCAGACACGTCTCATCAGCAAGGGTTACAAGATGGGAATTGGCACTAATGGCCCCAGTAAACATCACCATAAGGAGATGCAGCGCATTAAATCCTGCAACATTTCTCCCAGGTGTGCCTGGTCAGACACAAAGGGTGGAAGGTGAGAGTGATGGGGAAGGAGGATTTAATACAAAGGAAGATACACATGATTGTATGGAATATTTGACCCAAAATTTTACCGCAAGGCCTGACATCAGTGACAATCCACTGGAAGATGCAGAACTCACGTTCTACACTGACGGTAGTTGTCATAGACAGTCAGACTCGGGAGACTTGTGTACTGGATACGCAGTCGTAGATGACCAAGACACCATAGAAGCGGAACCGCTAGGTCCACCTCACTCAGCCCAGGTTGCTGAACTGGTCGCCCTAACCAGAGCATGTGAATTGGCTAAGGGTAAGTCAGCCAATATCTACACCGATTCTAGATACGCCTTCGGGGTAGTACATGATTTCGGAGCCCTATGGGGCCTCAGAAATTTCATGACGGCAGCTGGTACACCGATAGCGCATGCAGCTTATATAAAAAGGCTTCTAACAGCGATACAGGAACCCGACAGAGTGGCTGTTATCAAATGTAAAGCACACACATATAGTCAAGACCCAGTGTCACTTGGTAACAGCCGAGCAGACGAAGCCGCAAAGCTTGCAGCTGCTACCCCCATACAGACAGACACCACACAACTGATGGTATTTAATACCATCAACACACAGAAGTTGTGTGAGATGCAGAATTTGTGTTCCACACAGGAAAGAGCAGTCTGGAAGGCAAAGGGATATGGCCAGGAGTCCTCAGGGCTCTGGACGGATGGACATGGTAAACCAGTGGCCCCCAGAGCATATCTTCCATGTCTGGCTGAAGCAGCTCACGGGCTGACTCATCTAGGCAAGGAGGGGATGTGCAAATTGGTAAGAGCATACTGGTGCGCCCCAGGATTCTCCTCTCATGCGAGTAAAAGAGCAATGTCATGCCTTACCTGTCTGAGAAAGAATATTGGAAAGGCAATACCTACAGAACCATCCCATATCTCACCTGCCGGCGGCCCTTTTCAGGTAATACAAATTGACTTCATTCAATTACCCCCATGTCGAAATTTGAAATATGTACTTGTTTGTATAGATGTTTTCTCGAATTGGGTCGAAGCTTTTCCAGCAGCCACAAATACCGCTATGTTTACAGCTAAGAAAATTGTGCAGGAATTTGTATGTAGATATGGTATCCCTAGAATCATTGAAAGTGATAGGGGTACCCATTTTACCGGTGATGTCTTTCAAGGAATGTGTAAGTTGATGGGAATTGATAGCAAGCTGCACACTCCGTACCGTCCACAGGCGAGTGCGAAGGTCGAAAGAGTGAACAGCACTATTAAAAATAAATTGAGTAAAGTAATGGCAGAGACAGGATTGACGTGGCCAGAAGCTTTACCCATTGTTTTGTATAGCATCAGAACCACTCCCAGGTCCCCTCTTAATCTGTCCCCTTTTGAAATCTTGTTTGGTCGACAACCGCATGTCATGATTAACCCTCAGGATGATTTGAAATGTAACAATGAAGTAACTGTAAAATACTTGATTAACATGAGTAAGCAGTTGAGGAATCAAAATGATAATCTGAAGTTGGTGATTCCTGATTTACCAGGTAGTAATTGTCATGACATTGAACCTGGGGATTATGTAATGATACAAAATTTTCTACGCTCAGGTTGTCTTATTGATAGATGGGAAGGACCATACCAGGTCTTATTGACTAGCACCACAGCATTGAAGGTTGCTGAGAGAGAGACTTGGGTCCATTCATCCCACTGCAAGAAGGTTGCTGATCCAGAGAAGTCCCGTGATAAGGAACAGACGGTAGAGGTTGTATCACTGGAGTGTCTGTTCCAGGAGGACTGAGGCGGCACCTGAGCCTTGAAGACCGAAAGCAGTTGTCGACTCCCCTCTCCCTTTTATTGTTTTTCTCCACTTCCCATCCCCTCTTCCTTAAAATTTCTTTTTCCCCCTTCTCATTCTTCTCTATTTTCTCCTCAAAGATGGACTTGCCCCAAGAGACTGTGATCCGGATTTTGATGTTAACCATGATGTTGACCAGAGCAGTCTGTTCCGGCGAGAGTACCATAGAGGTCGAGAGAGGTTCTGGAATGGGTTCCGATTATGATGATGGAGGCGTAGTTTTCCAAGATCAACCAAACCAACAAGCAAAGGCGAGTATCAGAAAACGATCCGATAGAAGAAATTGTGATGGATTGTTAGCTGAAGAAAACTGTATCTGTAGGCTTTGTGACAATTTGATTGAAGATGGATGCATAAAGAAATGCCAATCCAGTTTTAATATCCATATGGACCGGCATCCATTGAGTGACTATCACTCCTTAGTGGGTAATGTATTAAACCAAACAGATTGTTGGGTATGCTCTCAAGTACCTCAGGGTCATAGCAAATCAGGGCTAGTACCATTTCCTTTAACGTTAGGGGAGGTACTTGAGCTAAGTGGTGGGAGACCGGTGGACCGGAGGTTTAACATCTCCAGCCCTCCTAGTTTGAAGCTCCACCAATACCATGTGGATAGGTCCCTCTTATGTTTTAATATCTCCAATCCCCGTAAGCCGGGAAATTGGGAAGTGTCATGGAGCAACCTTACCATGACCTTTTCACACAGAGCAGATAGAATGCCTACAGATACAGAGCTTGTACGCCACATAGCCAGTAGAGGAAAATCTTTCCGGTATCGATATACCTTAGGAAATAGGATTACTAGAGTTGGAGAGGTATCACCAGGATACTGTGCACATATCGTACAAACTGATACGTGCATTAAACAGATGGAAGAATTAGGGTCAGGAGAGTTCACCTGGAAGGTGTGTAACATGGTAATGTCCTTCTCCGTCCCATATGTTCTCCCCGATGATGCATATTTCATATGCGGGAGAAAGGCGTACAAGTGGCTTGCCCCAAACTCTGAAGGATTGTGTTATATTGGAAAAGTATTGCCTGAAGTGATGACTGTAACACATGACAAAATGAAGGACATACACCGTGGTGCCCAAGCTCCTTATACTCACACTCATTACGAGCACCGAGTTAAAAGACAACTGTCAGAAAGGTTAGAGCATCCGGCCTCTGATCTTATCCATGAATCCACCGGGATTCAGGTTCTGGTAGCGTTAGATTTCACTCGCACCGCTCGAGGAGTGATGAATTATCATACATTTCCGCACTCGCCAATTTGTTAGATAATATCACTGAAATGTATGATGACACGTTTAGATACACTGGAAGAGAACTCCAAGCTTATAAAACAGAACTGGTACAGCATAGAATGGTTCTTAATTATCTTACAGCAGTAACAGGCGGATATTGTGTTACATTGGCAACACAGTACGGCGTAAAGTGTTGCACGTATATCACAAATAGCACCGAGGATCCGGTAGAGGTCATAGACCAAAAGATGGACGACATTCTCCAATTGAAGTGGGAATTTCGTCGAAAACACAATCTCACCCTTGCTGCTGTAGGTAATGAGCTGACTGGTTGGGTGTCATGGTTGAACCCGCGAAATTGGTTCTCCGGTTTAGGAGACTGGGCTCAAGGAGTCATAATGGATGTTGGAAAGTTTCTACTATGTATCTTGGGTGTTGTTATATCCATTGGATTGATATTTAGATGCGGGCAGGCTTTAATGAGGTGCAAACAAAGTACAAAAGTGATGAGCTTGAGGAGTGAGGAAACCGTAATTAACCTGGATTTGATTTATGACCCAATGATAGAAACCAGGATGTGATGAAAATGCGATTATACGGTCCGTTTCTTTCACCTGTTTTTCTGCTTTTCTCCAAGATAACAAGACCCCCTTGGACGAGGAAGTTGACGAGACGCTATACAGACAACGGATGGACCAAAGAAAGAGTTTTGACCACTTGAGAAATGGACACTTGATGAACTTTGCCATGGATCCCCAGTTTCCCTAGTATTTTTAAACTCACGCTAGCCCAACATTCTTTGTAAATCTGATGGCACTGACAAAGCTTGTTGCTCATGCCTAAGGAGCAAAACAGCGCAAAGAAGACGACTTTCAACTGATACCGAACAAAACTTCGACGACAGATGTACATTTACCTGACATAGAATATCATTGCATTTTCCATAAGTGTTCTTCATCTTCATCTCTACAACCCTCAGGTAATAACACACATAGTATAGGGAATACAGGCACAGATATCAACAATCACATATTCCCCCATTCATGTATCATCAACTAAAATGTGCTCCCCATTTTGTTCAAAAAAAATCCGAAAAGAGCTCGGTAAAGTTTGACAGCCCATCCACAGACCTGTACCACAGGATAAGAAGGAATTCAAATGTATACTTCGCAATACCTCGAAGCTTGATTTACAACACGTACGGCACGATGATACATGACCCCCCCCAAACATGGACTTATACACACATGCTTCTGCTATCTCACTAGGTCACACCCTCTTCACACCTACTCCTCTCTCCTCCCCTACCCAACCATGGAAATGAATTAACCCCTGACATATATTTTTCTCCTTTTGAAATGTTTTAGAAGGTGGCAGTTATTATTGACTGCCAAAGGGTGGACTGTCAAAGTCAGAAAAATATCTCTATACACGTTGCCATATTTGCACCGCACACTGGTCCGCGCTGCGCATGCGTACGCTCTCCCGTGAAGGCGCATACCCGCAATAGCGTGCACCCGCGGGCGCACGGTATGCGTATTTACGGTAGAGTTTATGTAGTCGTAGCGTGCGACTCATTCGTTACACATTTTCATAATTAATGTAGTTTATAGATCATGATCCCTTTAATGGTTTCTGAAAGTTTAGTTAACATAGAACGTCCCTGAACGGAGGAATCCCTCTTTGTATGGTACGAAGGGTCTAACAGGAATCATATAGCAGTGTTTGGTACCCATCGGAAGAGTATTTAATTAACAATATTCCGGTGTTGGTTTGGAGCGTATTAATCGCTCGTGCGGATAGTTATGGACATAAGAAGTTTATGTCCATTTCTATTATTTACTCATACTCAGGTATGCGGCGGGAAACCCAGTTTCCCACCCACCTGAGCTGTTGGAAATCGTCACAGCCCACCTGTATGAATCAACCTATGACCTTTTGTTATGATGCGAAGCCGAATTCCTGTGTCCAATGGACGACAAGATTGTAGGGACCATTGGATTGCATTGTGTGTGGGGCATAAATAGGCAGGCCGACCACATCCAGCACTCACTCTTCAACGGTTCTCATTGCTGAAAATCGGGTGCTGGATGTCCAGGCGCATGCGATCGTTTCCCCTTGTGCGTAAGTTTTCTCTCCGTAATCATTGTCTTACTGTGAGCCAATTTCTCTCATCTCTTTCCATTTCTCTCTCTCTCTCCTTTCTCTTTTCTCTCACATCTCCCCTAGACTAGTATTGTATTGTATTAGATAGTATTGTATTTTGGTTAGGAAGTCTCTGTTATATTGTAGTGTATCATTTGTACTGTTATTCTTTTTACGAGTATATTAGATATAATACAGTTAATAGGCTTTGGACCCTAAACCAGTACCTGTGTATTTTCTATAATTTTAAGTGTTCACTTGAGCGTCGGTGACGCTCAAGCAACTTTGTCGTTAGTTAGGTTACACAAGGTTGCACTTACACCCTGTATTCACATTAAGGTATTCTGTGCATTTCATTGGAAAAGGGTTTAGACAAAGGTATAGCATTGTGAGCGTCTGCGCCGCTGGTGATCTCCTCGTGGTCTCGAGCGTCCGCTACGCCATAGCGAATTATTACTCTAGTCATAGCCAACAACGTGCTGTCCTGTGATCACTGGGCCGTGAGCGAACGTGACGCTTGAGCGTCTCGCCTACGGCTGAGCGATCGTTACGCAACTAGCGTACCCTTACGGTATTTCTTAAGTAAACAGCGTACAGTGTTCTTAGACTTCATTAAGGGTTGTTCATACGACAAAAGAATTTAGTATTGTCAACTCATATATTTGTTCCCTTGTGGATTTATTAAGTTTTATCTGTTCTCCCTGTCATACTATTGTTTCCAGTGTTTATATTGCTGCTCCTCCCCCCCTGATGCCGCGTCCACGCCGTTCCGTTCCCCCCTCCCGCCGCCTCGTAGAGCCCGTGGACACCCCCCGCGCCCGCTCCCGTAGTGCGGCCCCCCGTGGGTTGCTGTCGGCGTCGGCGGGCCCGCGGCGGGGTCGGGCCGTGACGGCCCGCTCCCCCGCCAGCGCGAGGCGTGCGGCCGGCGGCCGCTCTGCTCGTGCCGCCGGGCCGAGGTCACCGGCGTCCCCGGCGGCTTTAGTACCCCCAATGGTTTCCTCGTCCGGCGCGCTAGTCGGCGCCGGGCCTCCCCTTCCCTCCCCGCCTGCGGCTCTGAGCGGCGGCTCGGGCGCCCACGTGGTGCTGGGCGGCCGTGGCGGGGCTGCGGGTGGAGAGGGGGGGCTCCGTTTACACACCAGGACTTTCACTCTGGGGCAGCAGGGTGAGGTGCCCTCTGCCCCCGGACCTGCAGCTGAGGCAGATGTACCCCTCCCTACGGGGGGGACCGTGGCGCCCATCTATGGGGTTGAGGATTGGGTGCTGAGGTCGGGCCCTGGGATATTCGGGGCGGGGGGCGTGGCTGGGATGGCAGCGGCGCCCACCCCTCCTAATGTGACAGGGCGAGGGTTTCCGGACGGGAATCCCGCATCGGGAGCCTTTTGGCTGGGCTCCCAGTCGCCCGTTGCGCGGGGTCCCGTGGCGTCGTCCCCGGGTGTCGGGCTCCTGGCTCCTCCCCCTGGCCCGCCGGGAGCGTTGCAGCTGGTGGCGACTCAGTCGTCCATCGCAGCGGCGTTCCACCTACCCGGCCCTGCTCTCTCGTTTGCCGCGCCTCAAGGGTTCGCTGGGGATCAATTTTTCCCCGGTGGCCTTCCCTGGCCTCTTGCGCCGGCGTTCCCTACGGCCGCCGGAGCGTCGCCCATAGGACTACCAGTTACGTCCGCCCCACAATTTTCCCCGTACGTTGCCGGCTCGGGCGTCGGCGTCCAGCCCACGTGGTCGGTCGGCGGCCCCCGGGTTGCGGTTCCCCCCCCTGCAATTTCGGGCTCGTATTCCGGGCCGTCCCCGGCTGGGGCTAATCCATTAGCGCAATTTTTGCCGCCCCCCCCCCCCCCCGGCGCCTCCCCAGTTCCTTCCGGTTTCGTTGGGATTTTCAGGGGCAGTCAGTTACCTGCCGCATCCTTCATGGCGGCCTGCTTACACCATAGGTGGTGTTCCCGGGGCTGGGGCTGCCTTCCCCCAAGCCTCTGCGTACCCCCCCGCCGTTTCCCGCTGGCTCCCCGCCGCGGAGCGACTGGGCTTGGCCCTCGCCCCCGCCTGTTACCCCCATTGCCGTTGACGCGCTGGTTTCCCCTGCGCATGTTGTCCCTTATGTTTCTTCCTCACAGGTGCTGGCTGGTTCCGGGTCTGCGTCGCGGAGGGGACGGAGGTCGGTGAGGGTTGCGGCCGCGGCACCGACGGGGGAGGTTCGGCCGCCACCGGAGTCGGGTGCACCCGACGAGGCTGTTCCGGGTCCTTCAAGCACGGGTGAGCACGCTATTCCTTCACACTGTTCGTCTAGTTCTTCTTCCTCCTCGTCTAGCAGTGTATCTTCAGGTTCTCCGCGGCGCCCGCGTAAATTAGCTAGACTTATCGCGCGGCGCATGGCGAAAGAATCGCGGAAAGGGGCAGCGCCGTCGGCGATGCCTCTCGACCCCCCCCCCCCCCGTTATACGGAGATGGAGCATTGCGCCAATACGGCAGTTACACGCAGGGTGCATAAACGGATGCGCGAAAAAATTCGGAAGGGGAAGTACGTTGACATCTTCACCCTTACGGATGAGATGCGGCAGGGTTTTGACGCAGCTAAAAAACCGGGTGGCATTGGGGAAAGTGCTTTCCGCAATTTTCACCAGTGGTTGCGAGGGTTTTTGGTTTTTACGTCTTGCTACACGGAATCGCGGCGGGCGGAGTATTCCAATTTAGTCAAATACTTGTTTTTAGTGCATGACATGTACTTAAAATCCAAAGGTTTCGCTTGGCGAGATTACGATGAGAAATTCCGTCGTAATCAGGATGGTAACCCCGTCCTACCCGCGGGTTTTAAGGATGTCGAGGTGTGGTTGGAGGTCACACACCAGGTTAAGCCCGCTCCGGACGCCACGGTCAAGAAGCCCGGGGCGACCGGGGCTCCGGGTTCCCGCTCGGTGGGAAAAGGAACGTGTTTTGCCTACAACGAAGGCAAATGCGCCAAAGGGGTTAATTGTCGTTTTCGCCACTCGTGTAGGTTGTGCGGGGCCAGTCACCCGGCCAAAGATTGCGCCTCGGCGGCGAGCGATAAACCCTCTGCTCCAGCCGAGGCCGGGGGAGTTGGCGAGTAAGGCCTTCTCCTCGATTCGAGTCATGAATTGCGCAGCTGGCTGAGCTTATACCCCGACAAGTCGGCAGCGTCATTCCTCTTGGAAGGTTTTCGGCACGGTTTTCGTCTGCCCATTTCGGATTCGGTGCACGTAATGGCGCGCCAGAATTTGAAGTCGGCTCGCGAATTCCCGCAGAAGGGCCGGCGGAAGGTGGACGCAGGGATCGGCTGGGGGCGCATGTGCAGGCCCTACGCCTTTCCCCCGCTGCCCTCCTTGTGCATTTCCCCCGTTGGGGTGGTGCCCAAGAAGGCCCCGGGCAAGTTCCGCCTGATACAGCACTTGTCGCATCCTCCGGGCGTTTCGTTTAATGACTCCATTCCGCAGGCCGTGTGCAGGGTGCGTTATCAGTCTTTTGATGACGCTCTGCGCTTGGTGCGGCAGGACAAGTGTGAGGGCCCCTGCACTTGTCTTGACTATTTGGAATTGATATAGACACGGTGGCGGGTTGCTGTCGCCTCCCCGAGGATAAAGTACGTAAGCTTTTAGGTTCAATTCATGATTGTTTAGGCAAGCGTAGGGTGCGGCTTAAGAGAGTTCAGTCTTTGCTGGGTTCGTTCAACTTTGCGGTCGGATTATCCCCATGGGCATTTTTTGCCGGGGCATGGTGCGCTGCTGCCTGGCCGGCCTCTTGGGTAACGCGGGGTTTCACCAAGAACCTCCTTTGGCTGGAATGGTTCCCGATCATAGTGGCTCTTGAATTGTGGGCCTGCCAGTTCGCGAATCAGGACATCTCGTTTCGTTGCGACAACCTGGGGGTGGTACACGCGATTGATAATCAGCGTTCCTCCTCCCCGCAGGCTTTGAGGCTGCTACGGCATCTAGTGTTAGTTTGCTTGCGGCGCAATATTAATTTCAGGCCCGTCACGTTCCCGGAATCGACAACAGAATCGCGGATGCAATTTGACAAGTTCCGGGCGTTGGTTGGAGCGGCGGCGGAGGGTTTACCGTGCCCGCCTTCTGTCAGGCAGATTGTTGAATCGGGTTAGCTGCTCGGGCCAGGTGTGCTTTGCTCCCTCTACTCTCAGGGCGTATGATGCTGCCTGGCGTGATTGGTCGGTCTTTCAAAGTAGGTGCAGTGTAGCAGGTGAGTCCTCGGCTGACGTCTTGATGGCCTTTGTTTGGGAACATTACCAAACGGGTAGGTCAGAACCAGCTTTGGCATCTGCCCTTGCGGGCATTTCTTTTCACTAGCGGCTCCACGGGATGATGGACCCCACCGGGTCTTTTGTCCTTTCCAGAGCGCTGAAAGGTTGGGCTAGGTTGCGTCCGGCGCCCGCGGACTCCCGTAGACAAGTGACGTTGCAGCTTCTAACAGAGTTGCTGCGTGTGCTGCCTCAAATTGCGACCTCAGAATTCGAGGTGGCTTTGTTTAGTTGTGCGTATGCCCTGGCCTTTTTGGGGGCTTTCCGAGTGAGCGAGTTAGTGGCGTGCAGCAAGGCATCTCGGGAGTCGGGTCTGCTTTATGGGAATGTGCGCATGCAGGATGGCCTGTTGCTCTGTAGGATTGTGCGGTCCACACAGATCAAACAAGTCGGGGTCGCTGGGTGTCCTTGGAGGCCCAGGAGGAAACGGGTGTTTGCCCGCTGCGGTTGACGCAGGAGTATATATGGTTGAGGCCATCCGGGGGGCGACTAGTTGCTGGTGCACGCGCACGTTGGCCCGCTGACGAATTTTCAATTTGCTGCTGTGTTTAAAAAATGTTTGGCGGCATTGGGCTTGCGGGGGACGGACTTCGGTACCCATTCCTTGCGGATTGGGGCGGCTACCCATGCAGCGGCTACGGGTTCATCCCCGGCGGCTATTCGGGAGCTGGGCCGTTGGAAGTCTGCCTCCTATAGGTCTTATGTCCGTTTGGATAAGTTGTAGGTGCGCCGGTTGCGCTAACCCAAAAACGTGTTTACTCGTCGGTTTTTGAACGCTTACCGTTCAGGAATCGATGGTGTGAAGTGAATTTTTACATTTTTCCTCCGAGGGGGCCTAATTTCAATTGGCTGTTCTATCAAGGTCCACGGGAGGTTTTTTGATTTTTCTCCTTCACTTGGGTTTTTTCCGTTATGCATTATGTATGTATTGTGTTCACAATTCTGATGTTAGGATGTTTTCTTTTTCAGCTGTCGTTGATTTTGGGGAGCATGTATGGCTGGTTGGCCATTCCTATATTTTTTGGGCGGCGAGGCATCCCCTGGCACTTAGGGCAGCTGATGTTTTTGGGTCTAGGGAATTGCGATGGTTAGGTGTCAGAGGTATGCTGTGGGGTGACTTGTTGCGGCTCCTTTTTTCCCGTGAGCGCCGCTGGGGTCGCCCTAGTTGTATTGTCCTTCATTTAGGTGGTAATGATTTAGGTCGAGTTAAGGGCAAAGATTTGATTTTGTCCATTAAGGCGGATTTGGTGGCGATTCGTTGTCACTGGCCAGGAGTACGCATTGTTTGGTCGGAGATAGTGCCGCGTTTTCATTGGCGTGGTGTGGTGCGTTTCTCGGCGCTGGAGAAGGCCCGCAAGAAGGTGAATTCGGCAGTGTCTCTCTTTGTCAGGGCCATAGATGGAGTAGCGGTCAGGCATCCTTTACTTGTGCTGCGTAATAGGCAGTTCTACAAGGAGGATGGGGTTCATCTTTCTCCGGGCGGAGTGCAGATTTTCCTGGAGGATGTTTTTGGTCCTTTTCGGTAGGGCTATTTAGTTGGTTATTGTTGTTGGTTGCGGATGGCGGTGGCGGTTGTAAACCTTGGTGGCGGGAAGTCGCTACCAACCAGCTGTCACACAGGCATAAGTGGTCATTGTGGGGCACCCTCTTTAGAAGGATGGCAGGTGTGTCCTTCTCTTGCGGTTGGACATTTAGACGTTCCCCTGCGGGAACCGAACGTTTGCCAGAGAAAAGAGGTGTGAGGCCAGCACAATGCGGGTTATGCGGGAAGGAGGCGGGGTCTGGGTACTCCCCTCCTTGGTTTGGTGGTTTTCATCTAGGTGACTGGTGCTGGTGTCTGGTAGCGACTTTCTGTTGCCATCCTCCAAGCTAAATTTAAATCTATAATCTAAATTAATTCTAATTCGATCACAATTATAGTTTAAAGAGTTGGTCAGCGATCAATAAACATCGTCTGACCTTTAACTCCAGCTACCGTGTCCGTGTCTTTATTTCAGTGTGTGGTGTCATTTTATTTAGTGATAAGCTAGCTTAAGAGAAAGGTTTATGTAATCACAATAAAGTTATGGGCGCCTTAGATAAGCTGAAGGCTGCATAAGCCTGAGGCCATATAAGAGCTCAACTTTTGGTGATTGGTTGTTTAATGTCTAAGCAGTTGCTAGGCAGATCAGTTTTTTCCTGTGGTTTTTTCTATTGGATTAGAGGGTTGTCCATCAAGCTTAATAGGTTGGTCTTAGGATAGTATATAGGGCAGGGCCATTTGCCTCAGACTTCCTCTTGCCATTCATTGTATGCCCGCCCGCCCTCCCGGATTGCATCGATTGTTTTGTTTCCTGCAGTTGGCTATTGAAAGCCAGATTGGCGGGAAGTCGCTACCAACCAGCTGTCACACAGGCATAAGTGGTCATTGTGGGGCACCCTCTTTAGAAGGACGGCAGGTGTGTCCTGCTCTTGCGGTTGGACATTTAGACGTTCCCCTGCGGGAACCGAACGTTTGCCAGAGAAAAGAGGTGTGAGGCCAGCACAATGCGGGTTATGCGGGAAGGAGGCGGGGTCTGGGTTAGAGATGAGCGCCTGAAATTTTTCGGGTTTTGTGTTTTGGTTTTGGGTTCGGTTCCGCGGCCGTGTTTTGGGTTCGAACGCGTTTTGGCAAAACCTCACCGAATTATTTTTGTCGGATTCGGGTGTGTTTTGGATTCGGGTGTTTTTTTCCAAAAACACTAAAAAACAGCTTAAATCATAGAATTTGGGGGTCATTTTGAACCCAAAGTATTATTAACCTCAAAAACCATAATTTACACTCATTTTCAGTCTATTCTGAATACCTCACACCTCACAATATTATTTTTAGTCCTAAAATTTGCACCGAGGTCGCTGTGTGAGTAAGATAAGCGACCCTAGTGGCCGACACAAACACCGGGCCCATCTAGGAGTGGCACTGCAGTGTCACGCAGGATGTCCCTTCCAAAAAACCCTCCCCAAACAGCACATGACGCAAAGAAAAAAAGAGGCGCAATGAGGTAGCTGTGTGAGTAAGATTAGCGACCCTAGTGGCCGACACAAACACCGGGCCCATCTAGGAGTGGCACTGCAGTGTCACGCAGGATGGCCCTTCCAAAAAACCCTCCCCAAACAGCACATGACGCAAAGAAAAAAAGAGGCGCAATGAGGTAGCTGTGTGAGTAAGATTAGCGACCCTAGTGGCCGACACAAACACCGGGCCCATCTAGGAGTGGCACTGCAGTGTCACGCAGGATGGCCCTTCCAAAAAACCCTCCCCAAACAGCACATGACGCAAAGAAAAAAAGAGGCGCAATGAGGTAGCTGACTGTGTGAGTAAGATTAGCGACCCTAGTGGCCGACACAAACACCGGGCCCATCTAGGAGTGGCACTGCAGTGTCACGCAGGATGTCCCTTCCAAAAAACCCTCCCCAAACAGCACATGACGCAAAGAAAAAAAGAGGCGCAATGAGGTAGCTGACTGTGTGAGTAAGATTAGCGACCCTAGTGGCCGACACAAACACCGGGCACATCTAGGAGTGGCACTGCAGTGTCACGCAGGATGTCCCTTCCAAAAAACCCTCCCCAAACAGCACATGACGCAAAGAAAAAAAGAGGCGCAATGAGGTAGCTGTGTGAGTAAGATTAGCGACCCTAGTGGCCGACACAAACACCGGGCCCATCTAGGAGTGGCACTGCAGTGTCACGCAGGATGTCCCTTCCAAAAAACCCTCCCCAATCAGCACATGATGCAAAGAAAAAGAAAAGAAAAAAGAGGTGCAAGATGGAATTATCCTTGGGCCCTCCCACCCACCCTTATGTTGTATAAACAAAACAGGACATGCACACTTTAACCAACCCATCATTTCAGTGACAGGGTCTGCCACACGACTGTGACTGATATGACGGGTTGGTTTGGACCCCCCCCAAAAAAGAAGCAATTAATCTCTCCTTGCACAAACTGGCTCTACAGAGGCAAGATGTCCACCTCATCTTCACCCTCCGATATATCACCGTGTACATCCCCCTCCTCACAGATTATCAATTCGTCCCCACTGGAATCCACCATCTCAGCTCCCTGTGTACTTTGTGGAGGCAATTGCTGCTGGTCAATGTCTCCGCGGAGGAATTGATTATAATTCATTTTAATGAACATCATCTTCTCCACATTTTCTGGATGTAACCTCGTACGCCGATTGCTGACAAGGTGAGCGGCGACACTAAACACTCTTTCGGAGTACACACTTGTGGGAGGGCAACTTAGGTAGAATAAAGCCAGTTTGTGCAAGGGCCTCCAAATTGCCTCTTTTTCCTGCCAGTATAAGTACGGACTGTGTGACGTGCCTACTTGGATGCGGTCACTCATATAATCCTCCACCATTCTATCAATGTTGAGAGAATCATATGCAGTGACAGTAGACGACATGTCCGTAATCGTTGTCAGGTCCTTCAGTCCGGACCAGATGTCAGCATCAGCAGTCGCTCCAGACTGCCCTGCATCACCGCCAGCGGGTGGGCTCGGAATTCTGAGCCTTTTCCTCGCACCCCCAGTTGCGGGAGAATGTGAAGGAGGAGATGTTGACAGGTCGCGTTCCGCTTGACTTGACAATTTTGTCACCAGCAGGTCTTTCAACCCCAGCAGACCTGTGTCTGCCGGAAAGAGAGATCCAAGGTAGGCTTTAAATCTAGGATCGAGCACGGTGGCCAAAATGTAGTGCTCTGATTTCAACAGATTGACCACCCGTGAATCCTTGTTAAGCGAATTAAGGGCTGCATCCACAAGTCCCACATGCCTAGCGGAATCGCTCCGTGTTAGCTCCTCCTTCAATGCCTCCAGCTTCTTCTGCAAAAGCCTGATGAGGGGAATGACCTGACTCAGGCTGGCAGTGTCTGAACTGACTTCACGTGTGGCAAGTTCAAAGGGCATCAGAACCTTGCACAACGTTGAAATCATTCTCCACTGCACTTGAGACAGGTGCATTCCACCTACTATATCGTGCTCAATTGTATAGGCTTGAATGGCCTTTTGCTGCTCCTCCAACCTCTGAAGCATATAGAGGGTTGAATTCCACCTCGTTACCACTTCTTGCTTCAGATGATGGCAGGGCAGGTTCAGTAGTTTTTGGTGGTGCTCCAGTTTTCTGTACGTGGTGCCTGTACGCCGAAAGTGTCCCGCAATTCTTCTGGCCACCGACAGCATCTCTTGCACGCCCCTGTCGTTTTTTTAAAAATTCTGCACCACCAAATTCAAGGTATGTGCAAAACATGGGACGTGCTGGAATTGGCCCAGATTTAATGCACACACAATATTGCTGGCGTTGTCCGATGCCACAAATCCACAGGAGAGTCCAATTGGGGTAAGCCATTCCGCGATGATCTTCCTCAGTTGCCGTAAGAGGTTTTCAGCTGTGTGCGTATTCTGGAAAGCGGTGATACAAAGCGTAGCCTGCCTAGGAAAGAGTTGGCGTTTGCGAGATGCTGCTACTGGTGCCGCCGCTGCTGTTCTTGCGGCGGGAGTCCATACATCTACCCAGTGGGCTGTCACAGTCATATAGTCCTGACCCTGCCCTGCTCCACTTGTCCACATGTCCGTGGTTAAGTGGACATTGGGTACAGCTGCATTTTTTAGGACACTGGTGACTCTTTTTCTAAAGTCTGTGTACATTTTCGGTATCGCCTGCCTAGAGAAATGGAACCTAGATGGTATTTGGTACCGGGGACACAGTACCTCCAACAAGTCTCTAGTTGGCTCTGCAGTAATGATGGATACCGGAACCACGTTTCTCACCACCCAGGATGCCAAGGCCTCAGTTATCCGCTTTGCAGTAGGATGACTGCTGTGATATTTCATCTTCCTCGCAAAGGACTGTTGAACAGTCAATTGCTTACTGGAAGTAGTACAAGTGGGCTTACGACTTCCCCTCTGGGATGACCATCGACTCCCAGCGGCAACAACAGCAGCGCCAGCAGCAGTAGGCGTTACACGCAAGGATGCATCGGAGGAATCCCAGGCAGGAGAGGACTCGTCAGAATTGCCAGTGACATGGCCTGCAGGACTATTGGCATTCCTGGGGAAGGAGGAAATTGACACTGAGGGAGTTGGTGGGGTGGTTTGCGTGAGCTTGGTTACAAGAGGAAGGGATTTACTGGTCAGTGGACTGCTTCCGCTGTCACCCAAAGTTTTTGAACTTGTCACTGACTTATTATGAATGCGCTGCAGGTGACGTATAAGGGAGGATGTTCCGAGGTGGTTAACGTCCTTACCCCTACTTATTACAGCTTGACAAAGGGAACACACGGCTTGACACCTGTTGTCTGCATTTCTGGTGAAATACCTCCACACCGAACTGACCGAAGAGCTGATTTTTTTGGTATTTTCACCTGGCATGTCAACGGCCATATTCCTCCCACGGACAACAGGTGTCTCCCCGGGTGCCTGACTTAAACAAACCACCTCACCATCAGAATCCTCCTGGTCAATTTCCTCCCCAGCGCCAGCAACACCCATATCCTCCTCATCCTGGTGTACTTCAACACTGACATCTTCAATCTGACTATCAGGAACTGGACTGCGGGTGCTCCTTCCAGCACTTGCAGGGGGCGTGCAAATGGTGGAAGGCGCATGCTCTTCACGTCCAGTGTTGGGAAGGTCAGGCATCGCAACCGACACAATTGGACTCTCCTTGTGGATTTGGGATTTCGAAGAATGCACAGTTCTTTGCTGTGCTGCTTTTGCCAGCTTGAGTCTTTTCATTTTTCTAGCGAGAGGCTGAGTGCTTCCATCCTCATGTGAAGCTGAACCACTAGCCATGAACATAGGCCAGGGCCTCAGCCGTTCCTTGCCACTCCGTGTGGTAAATGGCATATTGGCAAGTTTACGCTTCTCCTCCGACAATTTTATTTTAGGTTTTGGAGTCCTTTTTTTACTGATATTTGGTGTTTTGGATTTGACATGCTCTGTACTATGACATTGGGCATCGGCCTTGGCAGACGACGTTGCTGGCATTTCATCGTCTCGGCCATGACTAGTGGCAGCAGCTTCAGCACGAGGTGGAAGTGGATCTTGATCTTTCCCTAATTTTGGAACCTCAACATTTTTGTTCTCCATATTTTAATAGGCACAACTAAAAGGCACCTCAGGTAAACAATGGAGATGGATGGATTGGATACTAGTATACAATTATGGACGGGCTGCCGAGTGCCGACACAGAGGTAGCCACAGCCGTGAACTACCGCACTGTACTGTGTCTGCTGCTAATATATAGACTGGTTGATAAAGAGATAGTATACTCGTAACTAGTATGTATGTATAAAGAAAGAAAAAAAAACCACGGTTAGGTCACTGGTATATACAATTATGGACGGGCTGCCGAGTGCCGACACAGAGGTAGCCACAGCCGTGAACTACCGCACTGTACTGTGTCTGCTGCTAATATATAGACTGGTTGATAAAGAGATAGTATACTCGTAACTAGTATGTATGTATAAAGAAAGAAAAAAAAACCACGGTTAGGTGGTATATACAATTATGGACGGGCTGCCGAGTGCCGACACAGAGGTAGCCACAGCCGTGAACTACCGCACTGTACTGTGTCTGCTGCTAATATATAGACTGGTTGATAAAGAGATAGTATACTCGTAACTAGTATGTATGTATAAAGAAAGAAAAAAAAACCACGGTTAGGTCACTGGTATATACAATTATGGACGGGCTGCCGAGTGCCGACACAGAGGTAGCCACAGCCGTGAACTACCGCACTGTACTGTGTCTGCTGCTAATATATAGACTGGTTGATAAAGAGATAGTATACTCGTAACTAGTATGTATGTATAAAGAAAGAAAAAAAAACCACGGTTAGGTCACTGGTATATACAATTATGGACGGGCTGCCGAGTGCCGACACAGAGGTAGCCACAGCCGTGAACTACCGCACTGTACTGTGTCTGCTGCTAATATAGACTGGTTGATAAAGAGATAGTATACTACTAATATTATATACTGGTGGTCAGGTCACTGGTCACTAGTCACACTGGCAGTGGCACTCCTGCAGCAAAAGTGTGCACTGTTTAATTTTAATATAATATTATGTATCAACCAGTCTATATAACCTATAACTGGCACTGCAGTAGTGCTCCCCAGTCTCCCCCACAATTATAAGCTGTGTGAGCTGAGCAGTCAGACAGATATATAATATATATAGATGATGCAGCACACTGGCCTGAGCCTGAGCAGTGCACACAGATATGGTATGTATTAGAGATGAGCGGGTTCGGTTTCTTTGAATCCGAACCCGCACGAACTTCACTTTTTTTTTCACGGGTCCGAGCGACTCGGATCTTCCCGCCTTGCTCGGTTAACCCGAGCGCGCCCGAACGTCATCATGACGCTGTCGGATTCTCGCGAGGCTCGGATTCTATCGCGAGACTCGGATTCTATATAAGGAGCCGCGCGTCGCCGCCATTTTCACACGTGCATTGAGATTGATAGGGAGAGGACGTGGCTGGCGTCCTCTCCATTTAGATTAGATTTAGAAGAGAGAGAGAGAGAGAGATTGCTGTGATACTGTAGATTAGAAGAGAGTGCAGACAGAGTTTAGTGACTGACGACCACAGTGACCAGTGACCACCAGAGACAGTGCAGTTGTTTGTTTTATTTAATATATCCGTTCTCTGCCTGAAAAAAACGATACACAGTCACACAGTGACTCAGTCTGTGTGCACTGCTCAGCCCAGTGTGCTGCACATCAATGTATTGTATATAAAGCTTATAATTGTGGGGGAGACTGGGGAGCACTGCAGGTTGTTATAGCAGGAGCCAGGAGTACATGATAAATAATATTATATTAAAATTAAACAGTGCACACTTTTGCTGCAGGAGTGCCACTGCCAGTGTGACTAGTGGTGACCAGTGCCTGACCACCAGTATATTAGTAGTATTGTATACTATCTCTTTATCAACCAGTCTATATTAGCAGCAGACACAGTACAGTGCGGTAGTTCACGGCTGTGGCTACCTCTGTGTCGGCACTCGGCAGGCAGTCCGTCCATCCATAATTGTATTATAATATATACCACCTAACCGTGGTTTTTTTTTCATTCTTTATACCGTCGTCATACTAGTTGTTACGAGTATACTACTATCTCTTTATCAACCAGTGTACAGTGCGGTAGTTCACGGCTGTGGCTACCTCTGTGTCGGCACTCGGCAGGCAGTCCGTCCAACCATAATTGTATTATAATATATACCACCTAACCGTGGTTTTTTTTTCATTCTTTATACCGTCGTCATACTAGTTGTTACGAGTATACTACTATCTCTTTATCAACCAGTGTACAGTGCGGTAGTTCACGGCTGTGGCTACCTCTGTGTCGGCACTCGGCAGGCAGTCCGTCCATCCATAATTGTATTATAATATATACCACCTAACCGTGGTTTTTTTTTCATTCTTTATACCGTCGTCATACTAGTTGTTACGAGTATACTACTATCTCTTTATCAACCAGTGTACAGTGCGGTAGTTCACGGCTGTGGCTACCTCTGTGTCGGCACTCGGCAGGCAGTCCGTCCAACCATAATTGTATTATAATATATACCACCTAACCGTGGTTTTTTTTTTCATTCTTTATACCGTCGTCATACTAGTTGTTACGAGTATACTACTATCTCTTTATCAACCAGTGTACAGTGCGGTAGTTCACGGCTGTGGCTACCTCTGTGTCGGCACTCGGCAGGCAGTCCGTCCAACCATAATTGTATTATATACCACCTAACCGTGGTTTTTTTTTCATTCTTTATACCGTCGTCATACTAGTTGTTACGAGTATACTACTATCTCTTTATCAACCAGTGTACAGTGCGGTAGTTCACGGCTGTGGCTACCTCTGTGTCGGCACTCGGCAGGCAGTCCGTCCAACCATAATTGTATTATAATATATACCACCTAACCGTGGTTTTTTTTTCATTCTTTATACCGTCGTCATACTAGTTGTTATGAGTATACTACTATCTCTTTATCAACCAGTGTACAGTGCGGTAGTTCACGGCTGTGGCTACCTCTGTGTCGGCACTCGGCAGGCAGTCCGTCCATCCATAATTGTATTATAATATATACCACCTAACCGTGGTTTTTTTTTCATTCTTTATACCGTCGTCATACTAGTTGTTACGAGTATACTACTATCTCTTTATCAACCAGTGTACAGTGCGGTAGTTCACGGCTGTGGCTACCTCTGTGTCGGCACTCGGCAGGCAGTCCGTCCAACCATAATTGTATTATAATATATACCACCTAACCGTGGTTTTTTTTTCATTCTTTATACCGTCGTCATACTAGTTGTTACGAGTATACTACTATCTCTTTATCAACCAGTGTACAGTGCGGTAGTTCACGGCTGTGGCTACCTCTGTGTCGGCACTCGGCAGGCAGTCCGTCCATCCATAATTGTATTATATACCACCTAACCGTGGTTTTTTTATACCACCTAACCGTGGCAGTCCGTCCATAATTGTATACTAGTATCCAATCCATCCATCTCCATTGTTTACCTGAGGTGCCTTTTAGTTCTGCCTATAAAATATGGAGAACAAAAAAGTTGAGGTTCCAAAATTAGGGAAAGATCAAGATCCACTTCCACCTCGTGCTGAAGCTGCTGCCACTAGTCATGGCCGAGACGATGAAATGCCAGCAACGTCGTCTGCCAAGGCCGATGCCCAATGTCATAGTACAGAGCATGTCAAATCCAAAACACCAAATATCAGAAAAAAAAGGACTCCAAAACCTAAAATAAAATTGTCGGAGGAGAAGCGTAAACTTGCCAATATGCCATTTACCACACGGAGTGGCAAGGAACGGCTGAGGCCCTGGCCTATGTTCATGGCTAGTGGTTCAGCTTCACATGAGGATGGAAGCACTCAGCCTCTCGCTAGAAAACTGAAAAGACTCAAGCTGGCAAAAGCACCGCAAAGAACTGTGCGTTCTTTGAAATCCCAAATCCACAAGGAGAGTCCAATTGTGTCGGTTGCGATGCCTGACCTTCCCAACACTGGACGTGAAGAGCATGCGCCTTCCACCATTTGCACGCCCCCTGCAAGTGCTGGAAGGAGCACCCGCAGTCCAGTTCCTGATAGTCAGATTGAAGATGTCAGTGTTGAAGTACACCAGGATGAGGAGGATATGGGTGTTGCTGGCGCTGGGGAGGAAATTGACCAGGAGGATTCTGATGGTGAGGTGGTTTGTTTAAGTCAGGCACCCGGGGAGACACCTGTTGTCCGTGGGAGGAATATGGCCGTTGACATGCCAGGTGAAAATACCAAAAAAATCAGCTCTTCGGTGTGGAGGTATTTCACCAGAAATGCGGACAACAGGTGTCAAGCCGTGTGTTCCCTTTGTCAAGCTGTAATAAGTAGGGGTAAGGACGTTAACCACCTCGGAACATCCTCCCTTATACGTCACCTGCAGCGCATTCATAATAAGTCAGTGACAAGTTCAAAAACTTTGGGTGACAGCGGAAGCAGTCCACTGACCAGTAAATCCCTTCCTCTTGTAACCAAGCTCACGCAAACCACCCCACCAACTCCCTCAGTGTCAATTTCCTCCTTCCCCAGGAATTCCAATAGTCCTGCAGGCCATGTCACTGGCAAGTCTGACGAGTCCTCTCCTGCCTGGGATTCCTCCGATGCATCCTTGCGTGTAACGCCTACTGCTGCTGGCGCTGCTGTTGTTGCCGCTGGGAGTCGATGGTCATCCCAGAGGGGAAGTCGTAAGCCCACTTGTACTACTTCCAGTAAGCAATTGACTGTTCAACAGTCCTTTGCGAGGAAGATGAAATATCACAGCAGTCATCCTACTGCAAAGCGGATAACTGAGTCCTTGACAACTATGTTGGTGTTAGACGTGCGTCCGGTATCCGCCGTTAGTTCACAGGGAACTAGACAATTTATTGAGGCAGTGTGCCCCCGTTACCAAATACCATCTAGGTTCCACTTCTCTAGGCAGGCGATACCGAGAATGTACACGGACGTCAGAAAAAGACTCACCAGTGTCCTAAAAAATGCAGTTGTACCCAATGTCCACTTAACCACGGACATGTGGACAAGTGGAGCAGGGCAGGGTCAGGACTATATGACTGTGACAGCCCACTGGGTAGATGTATGGACTCCCGCCGCAAGAACAGCAGCGGCGGCACCAGTAGCAGCATCTCGCAAACGCCAACTCTTTCCTAGGCAGGCTACGCTTTGTATCACCGCTTTCCAGAATACGCACACAGCTGAAAACCTCTTACGGCAACTGAGGAAGATCATCGCGGAATGGCTTACCCCAATTGGACTCTCCTGTGGATTTGTGGCATCGGACAACGCCAGCAATATTGTGTGTGCATTAAATATGGGCAAATTCCAGCACGTCCCATGTTTTGCACATACCTTGAATTTGGTGGTGCAGAATTTTTTAAAAAACGACAGGGGCGTGCAAGAGATGCTGTCGGTGGCCAAAAAAATTGCGGGACACTTTCGGCGTACAGGCACCACGTACAGAAGACTGGAGCACCACCAAAAACTACTGAACCTGCCCTGCCATCATCTGAAGCAAGAAGTGGTAACGAGGTGGAATTCAACCCTCTATATGCTTCAGAGGTTGGAGGAGCAGCAAAAGGCCATTCAAGCCTATACAATTGAGCACGATATAGGAGATGGAATGCACCTGTCTCAAGTGCAGTGGAGAATGATTTCAACGTTGTGCAAGGTTCTGATGCCCTTTGAACTTGCCACACGTGAAGTCAGTTCAGACACTGCCAGCCTGAGTCAGGTCATTCCCCTCATCAGGCTTTTGCAGAAGAAGCTGGAGGCATTGAAGAAGGAGCTAACACGGAGCGATTCCGCTAGGCATGTGGGACTTGTGGATGCAGCCCTTAATTCGCTTAACAAGGATTCACGGGTGGTCAATCTGTTGAAATCAGAGCACTACATTTTGGCCACCGTGCTCGATCCTAGATTTAAAGCCTACCTTGGATCTCTCTTTCCGGCAGACACAGGTCTGCTGGGGTTGAAAGACCTGCTGGTGACAAAATTGTCAAGTCAAGCGGAACGCGACCTGTCAACATCTCCTCCTTCACATTCTCCCGCAACTGGGGGTGCGAGGAAAAGGCTCAGAATTCCGAGCCCACCCGCTGGCGGTGATGCAGGGCAGTCTGGAGCGACTGCTGATGCTGACATCTGGTCCGGACTGAAGGACCTGACAACGATTACGGACATGTCGTCTACTGTCACTGCATATGATTCTCTCAACATTGATAGAATGGTGGAGGATTATATGAGTGACCGCATCCAAGTAGGCACGTCACACAGTCCGTACTTATACTGGCAGGAAAAAGAGGCAATTTGGAGGCCCTTGCACAAACTGGCTTTATTCTACCTAAGTTGCCCTCCCACAAGTGTGTACTCCGAAAGAGTGTTTAGTGCCGCCGCTCACCTTGTCAGCAATCGGCGTACGAGGTTACATCCAGAAAATGTGGAGAAGATGATGTTCATTAAAATGAATTATAATCAATTCCTCCGCGGAGACATTGACCAGCAGCAATTGCCTCCACAAAGTACACAGGGAGCTGAGATGGTGGATTCCAGTGGGGACGAATTGATAATCTGTGAGGAGGGGGATGTACACGGTGATATATCGGAGGGTGAAGATGAGGTGGACATCTTGCCTCTGTAGAGCCAGTTTGTGCAAGGAGAGATTAATTGCTTCTTTTTTGGGGGGGGTCCAAACCAACCCGTCATATCAGTCACAGTCGTGTGGCAGACCCTGTCACTGAAATGATGGGTTGGTTAAAGTGTGCATGTCCTGTTTTGTTTATACAACATAAGGGTGGGTGGGAGGGCCCAAGGATAATTCCATCTTGCACCTCTTTTTTCTTTTCTTTTTCTTTGCATCATGTGCTGATTGGGGAGGGTTTTTTGGAAGGGACATCCTGCGTGACACTGCAGTGCCACTCCTAGATGGGCCCGGTGTTTGTGTCGGCCACTAGGGTCGCTAATCTTACTCACACAGCTACCTCATTGCGCCTCTTTTTTTCTTTGCGTCATGTGCTGTTTGGGGAGGGTTTTTTGGAAGGGACATCCTGCGTGACACTGCAGTGCCACTCCTAGATGTGCCCGGTGTTTGTGTCGGCCACTAGGGTCGCTAATCTTACTCACACAGTCAGCTACCTCATTGCGCCTCTTTTTTTCTTTGCGTCATGTGCTGTTTGGGGAGGGTTTTTTGGAAGGGCCATCCTGCGTGACACTGCAGTGCCACTCCTAGATGGGCCCGGTGTTTGTGTCGGCCACTAGGGTCGCTAATCTTACTCACACAGCTACCTCATTGCGCCTCTTTTTTTCTTTGCGTCATGTGCTGTTTGGGGAGGGTTTTTTGGAAGGACATCCTGCGTGACACTGCAGTGCCACTCCTAGATGGGCCCGGTGTTTGTGTCGGCCACTAGGGTCGCTTATCTTACTCACACAGCGACCTCGGTGCAAATTTTAGGACTAAAAATAATATTGTGAGGTGTGAGGTATTCAGAATAGACTGAAAATGAGTGTAAATTATGGTTTTTGAGGTTAATAATACTTTGGGATCAAAATGACCCCCAAATTCTATGATTTAAGCTGTTTTTTAGTGTTTTTGGAAAAAAACACCCGAATCCAAAACACACCCGGAATCCGACAAAAATAATTCGGTGAGGTTTTGCCAAAACGCGTTCGAACCCAAAACACGGCCGCGGAACCGAACCAAAACCAAAACACAAAACCCGAAAAATTTCAGGCGCTCATCTCTAGTATGTATGTGACTGAGTCACTGTGTGCTGTGTATCGCTTTTTTCAGGCAGAGAACGGATTATAAATAAAAGTGGGTGGTCACTGGTCACTATCAGCAAAACTCTGCACTGTACACTACTGAGTACTCCTAATGCTCCCCAAAATTAGTAAATCAAGTGTCTAAACGGAGAGGACGCCAGCCACGTCCTCTCCCTATCAATCTCAATGCACGTGTGAAAATGGCGGTGACGCGCGGCTCCTTATATAGAATCCGAGTCTCGCGATAGAATCCGAGCCTCGCGAGAATCCGACAGCGTCATGATGACGTTCGGGCGCGCTCGGGTTAACCGAGCAAGGCGGGAAGATCCGAGTCGCTCGGACTCGTGAAAAAAAACATGAAGTTCTGGCGGGTTCGGATTCAGAGAAACCCAACCCGCTCATCTCTAGTCTGGGTACTCCCCTCCTTGGTTTGGTGGTTTTCATCTAGGTGACTGGTGCTGGTGTCTGGTAGCGACTTTCTGTTGCCATCCTCCAAGCTAAATTTAAATCTATAATCTAAATTATTTTTAATTCGATCACAATTATAGTTTAAAGAGTTGGTCAGTGATCAATAAACATCGTCTGACCTTTTAACTCCAGCTACCGTGTCCGTGTCTTTATTTCAGTGTGTGGTGTTGTTTTATTTAGTGATAAGCTAGCTTAAGAGAAAGGTTTATGTAATCACAATAAAGTTATGGGCGCCTTATACAAATGGTACATCATTAGCAGTCACAGTTTATTAAGATAAAATAGTTTAATCAGATAAGTTTATAATTGCACCTACGCTTCTGTTACTATGTGTTATCTGGTTGAACCTCTGCTATATGACAATGACGTTATATTCCTAGGAAAACAGGTGTCTTCCTCACTATATGATCTCCTACATGAATAGCGAATACCAACTGAAGTCACCGTCTGCCCCGGGAGAAACAGTTTCTCCAGACAATCACATCTTGGGCTTACCTTGAGAAAGACCTGAGGGAGGGTCGGAACATGTGTGTACAGCCAGGAGTATCCACATACAGGGCTGTCCAGCGGTAGGGGTGGGGGGTGCTATCAGCGGCAGCTTTGATGTCACGCGGGTGGTAGTGGGTGTTCTATCTTCCTCTCAGCATGTAGGACCTGGAGCAGTAGCTTCTGCTAATTACTCCTTTACTGCACAGATGGGGCTAAACTGTAGAAGGGGGCATTGGGCTGAATGAAGAAGCCCTGGTACATGACTTCCTAGGTGGTAGGGGGTGTTTAATACGTGGAGGGGTGGATAGTGGAGTGGGCTTAATATTTATCATTTTCCAGTGGGAGGGCAGCTTGCTTGACTGTAGATATCTCAAGTTCCTGAAAATATATTTCTTAGCCTTGAATAGGAAAAAAAAACTAGAGTCCCACCTTTCAGGAGATACTGTGGACTTGGGGATCAGAGGTCAGGGGCCAGAGCAATTCACCAACAAAAATCTAAAACTGCATATTAGGCGTGTGGAGCTGGAGCAGGGACCAGCTGCTGGAAGGCTGATATCTCTGGTTCTGGGCATAGTAGAGACAAGCTTCCCGTGTTCACCAAAAGGGGAGAGTCACAGCTTTAGGATTATACCCTCAGAAAAAAAGTCAGACAGAACCCAAGATATCTGGCAATAGCAATTAACAGGCTTGGATGGGGACCACTGCTTTCAAGTCGGATATCTCCGGTTCCCAAGGTCCGATTTTCAAAAATCTGGTACCCCTGAAAAGAGGGGACCCTCATATATCAGCCTAGGGCCTTATACTCATGGGGCCCTTGGGCAAGAGCCCATTGAGTATTAATTTGAGGGCCAGTGTGTTTAATTACTGTGGGGGCCAATTTGTATTATTCTGGAGGCCAGTATATTTAATTACTGTGGGGGTCAATTTGTATTACTCTGGGGGCCAGTGTGTTTTATTACTGTGGGGGCCAATTTGTATTATTCTGGAGGCCAGTATGTTTAATTACTGTGGGGGTCAATAATTTGTATTACTCTGGGAGCCAGTGTGTTTTATTACTGTGGGGGCCAATTTACATTATTCTGGGGGCCGGTGTGTTTGATTACTGTTGGGGCCAACGTGTGTGTGTGTGTGTGTGTGTGTGTGTGTGTGTGTCAGTGTGTGCGTGTGTGTGTTTTCCCATGGGGGACAGTGTGTGTGTGTGTGTGTGTGTGTGTGTGTGTGTGTGTGTGTGTGTGTGTGTGTGTTTTTTTTCCTGTGGGGGAGTGATGGTGGGCCTTGGCAATTTTAAAGTCTTATTCAGGGTACTACGAGTTGAAAAATGTTGAACATCACTGCCATAGGGTAATCTAGAGGTCTGCTATGCAATCTCACTATGCAGAGTTTAGCAGTGTCTGTGGGATATAACTATTTATCCCACTGCATTTTACAGATGTGGTGAGTCAGCAGCCAGGTCAGGTTCATCAGAGGCACAATATAAGCCCGATCGCTATAGTACAACAGGGTGGGGTGGGGTGGGCTGAGCAGGCGTATTGTTTTGTTTAATAAGAGCTTGTGATCATCATATATTATAGACTATGGTATTTCAGGTTTTTCGGTGACATCTCTAGAAAATTAGGTGGGGCGGCTGTTGAAAGTTCTTTAGGATTCACAATGATGGTAAGTTATTAGGTGTTTTTTTCCCACATCCGTCTATAAAAGTCTCAGGCTCTCTCTCCTCTTAGGCTCCTGTGGGTGATAAGTAAATGGGTGTCCTGCACATACAGGTTTAATAACATCAAGGTCTGTAAGGTGCAGACACAGTAGCGGTGGTGATGTACACATTTGTCAGTGCAGAAATGAATAAGTGCCGGACAGGCCATCTCATCTGCTAAAATGAAAAGAGGCAGGCGTTTATTTAGACCTTACAACGTTACTATCCAGCACATCCATGTAGGTCCCTACAGAGCCGGCCCTAACCAATATGATGCCCTAGGCAAGATTTTGGCTGGTGCCCCCTAGCACCGCCGCTAATTCTGCAGGAGGTGCCTGGCATGAGTCAGCTGGCAGCTCTGCTAATGTTGGGCGCCTTTTGTTTATGAAAATGCATCTTATTTGCATTACTATGTGGCTAGGATGCACAAGCAGCTTCTGCTGATTAAAATTATATGCAGCATGCTTATATTCTGCGTGCGACTGCGGCTGTATCTGCATACGAAATCCTACATTACAGTGATTTCCAGGAATACACTGCAACGTAGCATTTCATATGCAGATACAGCCGCAGTCACACAAAGAATATAGGCATGCCGCATATCATTTTAATCATCAGAAGCTGTTGGTGCCCCTAAGCATACCAAATGCCCTAGGCATTTGCCTAGTTTGCCTATGCCTAAGGCCGGCTCTGGGTCCCTATATATTATTATGACACAACAACATAGAATTTATATTGCGGCGCATCACTGTTCTTGAAAATCTTTTATCATTGCTATTTACTAATAAGATATTGCCGGACAGCTGAGTCGAAAGCAGGACAGTCAGTTGGCATGATGTCATACAGACCATGGTTTTTATTGACTGAACAAGTGAAGTATTTAAATATATCATGGTTCATTTACATTGGAAAGCCAGGATTCTTCAGTAATATGTGTTGCTGGGAGATTACTAATACTGATATACTAGCATGTTATTTTAAATATGTCAAAAATAAGATGATGACTCAGAAATCTATTGTTGATATCATCTTAGTTCCCAGGAAAAATAACCGCTTAGCAGTACTGGCTAAAGAATAGCTGATAAACAGCTACCCCCCTCCCCTCCCACAACCCTCGGCCCCCCCTCCCCCACCCCCACACTTTCCTGGGGTTGAAAACAGATCATATCTCAGGTCTGATTTCTGAAGGCTACTCACAATATGGAATACAAAAAAGTGTTTCTATAGTTGGGAAGAACTGGGTCTTATCATTACAAACTCTCGAGGAACAATATAAATTGTGAGATAAATTACTTCCCATTCCCCATATGTTTATAATTTATTGATATGTTAAGGCACATTATAAAGGTCACGTATGCAGCAAACATAACACGTGATATATGTGTCTCAGGATATTAATATGTTATTATACTGTATATGCGTGTCACCTCTTCTGAAAGTTCTGTTAGGAATTATATATATTATTAGAAGACTAAATATTCCTAGGTACTACCTATGTAGGGTCTTCACAACTTTTTATGCCACAATTAAGCACTTCACCCCTATTTGCCCACTTAACTAACATTGTTGCAAACATTGACCAGACTTATCAAGGCTTTTCACTAAAATATCACATCAAAGTCACCTACCCAGAACATTTCTTCAGGGACAAACAAACATTAGAAACAAGTTACCTCTGTAGGAGATATTTCCCAAGTGAGGACACAAACGACACAGTGGACTCTGAAGCTGTAGCTACGGAAACACAATTGTGTTTAGAGATAATCACCATATAAACTACAAAACAGGCAAAAATAGGATTACACAATATACAGCACTCGGGAGACAACCAAAACACTTATACTGAAACAACGCATTTCGTAACAAATGTGCCTCTTCTTTCTCTAGTAATCAGCCCAACACAGCTTGGCAGTCTCTGATGAGACATAATATATACTTAGTTTATGTTACTCACAAAAATTAAATACTAAAGTTTTGTAAATGACGTTGTTGTATGTTATTCTAAATGTATTTTTGAAGCCATGAGTAAAAGATTTTAGTTAATTCCTTACTGAAGTTTTTGTTTTTTATTTTTGTCCTTTTCTAAAACTGGATCCCAGTGTTGTAGTTACTAAAGCTTATAGAAACAAGAGTGATGTTTTATCCGGATGGAGGAAAAGGCGGGAGAAGGAAACGCACAGCTGGTTAGAGAAAACATTGTTTAACTTAAAGTTTAATGCAAATTAGGTAGTCCGACTTGTATTTCTTATTGCTCCTGAACAAAGTTTCTTTATTCTGTGTCATTCTATATCATGAGCTCTAGGCATCTTTATATTTTGATATTTTTTGGATGACTTCTTTAGATATCTATAATGCGAATTTGTCAACAGTATGTTATATTTGTACTGTGTTCTTTATAAACATTGTATTACTATATTTTGCTTAGGGGTTTCTGACGTCCCAGTTTAGATTTTAGTCTCCCTTCTAAGGTGACTTCTACACCTTTACTATTTATAGGTTTTTTCTATTTTTTGTTGTTGTTTTTTTTCCAGATATTTTACGTTAGAGCAGACCTGAAGCCACTACACATTACTAGATGTCTGACCATATAACAAATACATATTACATTCCCTGCTCTTTAGTTTGATCCACTGGCGTTTCTATAATGGGTGCAGTGTCCAGAGGGGCCCCTGAGTCCAGAGGGGCCCCCACCGCACGCACTGCACCCATTTTTAAAATACTCACCTCTCCGAAGTCCAGCGCCAGCATCCGCAGCGCCGTTAGAACACAGTGAAAATGGCCCAGCGGCCATTTTCACGGAGTTCTGCGCATGCACAGTTGAGAAATCTCAGGGAAAATGGCCGCCGCACCATTTTCTAGAGATGAGCGCCTGAAATTTTTCGGGTTTTGTGTTTTGGTTTTGGGTTCGGTTCCGCGGCCGTGTTTTGGGTTCGAACGCGTTTTGGCAAAACCTCACCGAATTTTTTTTGTCGGATTCGGGTGTGTTTTGGATTCGGGTGTTTTTTTCAAAAAACACTAAAAAACAGCTTAAATCATAGAATTTGGGGGTCATTTTGATCCCAAAGTATTATTAACCTCAAAAACCATAATTTACACTCATTCTGAATACCTCACACCTCACAATATTATTTTTAGTCCTAAAATTTGCACCGAGGTCGCTGTGTGAGTAAGATAAGCGACCCTAGTGGCCGACACAAACACCGGGCCCATCTAGGAGTGGCACTGCAGTGTCACGCAGGATGTCCCTTCCAAAAAACCCTCCCCAAACAGCACATGACGCAAAGAAAAAAAGAGGCGCAATGAGGTAGCTGTGTGAGTAAGATTAGCGACCCTAGTGGCCGACACAAACACCGGGCCCATCTAGGAGTGGCACTGCAGTGTCACGCAGGATGTCCCTTCCAAAAAACCCTCCCCAAACAGCACATGACGCAAAGAAAAAAAGAGGCGCAATGAGGTAGCTGACTGTGTGAGTAAGATTAGCGACCCTAGTGGCCGACACAAACACCGGGCCCATCTAGGAGTGGCACTGCAGTGTCACGCAGGATGTCCCTTCCAAAAAACCCTCCCCAAACAGCACATGACGCAAAGAAAAAAAGAGGCGCAATGAGGTAGCTGACTGTGTGAGTAAGATTAGCGACCCTAGTGGCCGACACAAACACCGGGCCCATTTAGGAGTGGCACTGCAGTGTCACGCAGGATGTCCCTTCCAAAAAACCCTCCCCAATCAGCACATGATGCAAAGAAAAAGGTTAGGTGGTATACAATTATGGACGGACTGCCTGCCGAGTGCAGACACAGAGGTAGCCACAGCCGTGAACTACCGTACCGTACTGTACTGTGTCTGCTGCTAATATAGACTGGTTGATAAAGAGATGTCGTAGTAGTATGTATGTATAAAGAAGAAAAAAAAACCACGGTTAGGTGGTATACAATTATGGACGGACTGCCTGCCGAGTGCAGACACAGAGGTAGCCACAGCCGTGAACTACCGTACTGTGGCCCTCATTCCGAGTTGATCGGTCGCAAGGCGAATTTAGCAGAGTTACACACGCTAAGCTGCCGCCTACTGGGAGTGAATCTTAGCTTCTTAAAATTGCGACCGATGTATTCGCAATATTGCGATTACTAACTACTTAGCAGTTTCAAAGTAGCTTCAGACTTACTCTGCCTGTGCGATCAGTTCAGTGCTTGTCGTTCCTGGTTGACGTCACAAACACACCCAGCGTTCGCCCAGGCACTCCCACCGTTTCTCCGGCCACTCCTGCGTTTTTTCCGGAAACGGTAGCGTTTTCAGCCACACGCCCCTGAAACGCCGTGTTTCCGCCCAGTAACACCCATTTCCTGTCAATCACATTACGATCGCCGGAGCGAAGAAAAAGCCGTGAGTAAAAATACTTTCTTCATAGTAAAGTTACTTGGCGCAGTCGCAGTGCGAACATTGCGCATGCGTACTAAGCGGATTTTCACTGCGATGCGATGAAAAATACCGAGCGAACAACTCGGAATGAGGGCCTGTGTCTGCTGCGACTGGATGATAAATGATATAAAAAATATATATATATCACTACTGCAGCCGGACAGGTATATATTATATATTATATAATGACGGACCTGCTGGACACTGTCTGTCAGCAGAATGAGTTTTATTTTTATAGAATAAAAAAAACAACAACACACAAGTGAAGTCACACGACGAGTGTTTAACTTTTTCAGGCAATCACAATATAAGTATACTACTAACTATACTGGTGGTCAGTGTGGTCAGGTCACTGGTCAGTCACACTGGCAGTGGCACTCCTGCAGCAAAAGTGTGCACTGTTTAATTTTAATATAATATTATGTACTCCTGGCTCCTGCTATAACCTATAACTGGCACTGCAGTGCTCCCCAGTCTCCCCCACAATTATAAGCTGTGTGAGCTGAGCAGTCAGACAGATATATAATATATATAGATGATGCAGCACACTGGGCTGAGCCTGAGCAGTGCACACAGATATGGTATGTGACTGAGTCACTGTGTGTATCGCTTTTTTCAGGCAGAGAACGGATATATTAAATAAACTGCACTGTCTGGTGGTCACTCACTATATAATATTATGTACTCCTGGCTCCTGCTATAACCTATAACTGGCACTGCAGTGCTCCCCAGTCTCCCCCACAATTATAAGCTGTGTGAGCTGAGCAGTCAGACAGATATATAATATATATAGATGATGCAGCACACTGGGCTGAGCCTGAGCAGTGCACACAGATATGGTATGTGACTGAGTCACTGTGTGTATCGCTTTTTTCAGGCAGAGAACGGATATATTAAATAAACTGCACTGTCTGGTGGTCACTCACTAGTAAACTCTCTGCACTCTCTACACTTCTACAGTACTCCTCCTAGTCCTAAGCTCCAGTAAATCTCTCTCTCTTATAATCTAAATGGAGAGGACGCCAGCCACGTCCTCTCACTATCAATCTCAATGCACGTGTGAAAATGGCGGCGACGCGCGGCTCCTTATATAGAATCCGAGTCTCGCGAGAATCCGACAGCGTCATGATGACGTTCGGGCGCGCTCGGGTTAACCGAGCAAGGCGGGAGGATCCGAGTCTGCTCGGACCCGTGAAAAAAACCATGAAGTTCGGGCGGGTTCGGATTCAGGGAAACCGAACCCGCTCATCTCTACCATTTTCCCGGAGATCTGCGCATGCGCAGTAGAGTCTGAGCCCTCTAGTGCTCAGACTCTGCAGAGCTCCGGGCAGAGGGGAGGGGGCCCGACGGAGGAGGCTGAACACGGGCCTCCTCCTCTCTTAAAACGCCCCTGGTTTGATCTCTTTCATCTTTTAACAGATCTTTTACTAACGTGCCATATCAAGGCAGAGTCTTTGATAAAAAAGTACGAAATAACGAACAAAACCTATAGTTTATTTAGCATTCTGTAAAGGGATCTATTTGTGTAGACCACGTGGCAACTAAAACTTTGTATCACTGCTTTTCCCATCAATACAAATTGTAGTAGTGCTGCAGTTTATGAAAACCTGCCTCTGCTAAGGTTTTCTCTGCTGTAGGGGCTGTGGCCACATCTCCCCATATTTGGCCATGTCCCCTCAGCAGTGGTGCCGAGAGAGGGGGGGGGGAGGGTACAAATTACCTGGGCCCAGGTCTGATGGAGGGGCCCCAGCCTGCTGTGGTCACATCCCCTCCGGGAAGCGGAGGCGCAGAAAGTTATTGTACCGGGGGCCCAGGATTTCTCTTAGCAGCCCTGCCCCTCAGTACTGGAGCCAACTCTCAGCGGCCCTGCCTACAGAACTACCTTGCACCTCATTAGGGTGCTCCAGGCACTCCTCTTCTTCCTTGGTCTGGAAATACGCTATGGCACTGTCCTGACATCAATTCTATAGCGCTATTGTCTAAAATTTATCTCATTGGGATGCGGTCAGGATCCTGGCAGCCGGAATACTGACAGTAGGATCTTGGCGGTCTTAATTCCAATAGATCCCAAAGGTAAGTACGGGCCTTGGGCCTAGGGTCATGTACTAGCAGAAGGTTATGGTTAGGCTGCGGGGGGAGGGAGAAGTTAGGGTTAGACTGTGTGTGTGGGTGGCGTGGTTAGGGTTAGGTTACGGGAGAGGTGGGTTAGGATTTGGGGTATGAATAGGGTAAAATTACTTACCGCGAATCGTCGGGATTCTGCCTGCCGGGATCTCACTGTCAGTATTCTGACTGTTGGGATTCGACTGCTGGTATTTCATACCCAACCCATCTCAGGTGGGATCAAGCCTTCATGTATGTTTCTAATGGAGTTACAACAGCTGGGCAGCACGGATGGCATACTGGTTAGCATCACTAATTTAAAGCACTGAGGTCATGAGTTCAATTCCCTGTTAATTAATAACTAACTGCTGTGGTTTCAGTAACCTGGTTATTACTGAGTCCCTGAATGGATCAGTAGATGAAGTGGAGGTACAGCTCATTTCGCAAGGTCATCCTGCAGAGTCTGTAATAAACATCCAACAACAGAGCTCTTTGATATAACTCTTACTATTCTGAGTGACTCACGTCTGCTAGGAGGATTATATTCCTTTTCACTAGCTATCACTGACCTATTAATCTTCTCATTTGAACCGTTTCAAACAAAAGGAACACAGTTTTATATGTTGGCTCTAAGGTGGAAAGGAGATTGAATAGAATTAGAGTTAAATTGCAAGTTTCCACCCACTGTAATTTTCTGGTACTAAATTACTCTAGTCACACTGCATAAATGCACCAAAAATAACACCGTCCTCCAGACCTGGTTTAATTATTCAGCATCTTGGAGACTAGAAATCGGTGTCTGTTCCGAGTTTCATTTTAATGATGTGTGTGTTTATTGTATTATTTCATTTTACCATTAGTGACAGGCTGCAAATATCTGCAAAACATAATGATAGAGAGGCGTTACGGAAATGGGGGACAATGCAGGGACAAGAATGTTACAACGCTTGAAAGAATTATAAACATTCAGCTGGAGTCTCGTGTTCCCAGAACTGATAAACTTGCATTAGGATGCTGTGAGACGTACAGTACAGCACAATGACTGGAAGCAGCAGGATTCTTGGGGAATAAATAAGCAATGGATTCCATCGCTACCCCATGCAGTCTGCTTATACTGAAACATTACATATATTGTGCATATTGGGAACTGATCGTAGATGGGTAGAACTGATCGTAGATGGGTGTAAAAACATCTACGATCAAACTCTTTGACATGCAGTGGGACGCCCAGCACAGGGCAAGTCCGCCCTGGTGGCGATGCTTTTGCATGTTTCGAATAGTGATGTGCACCGGACATTTTTCGGGTTTTGTGTTTTGGTTTTGGATTCGGTTCCGCGGCCGTGTTTTGGATTCGGACGCGTTTTGGCAAAACCTCACCGAAATTTTTTTGTCGGATTCGGGTGTGTTTTGGATTTGGGTGTTTTTTTTTCAAAAAACCCTAAAAAACAGCTTAAATCATAGAATTTGGGGGTCATTTTGATCCCATAGTATTATTAACCTCAATAACCATAATTTCCCCTCATTTCCAGTCTATTCTGAACACCTCACACCTCACAATATTATTTTTAGTCCTACAATTTGCACCGAGGTCGCTGGATGGCTAAGCTAAGCGACACAAGTGGCCGACACAAACACCTGGCCCATCTAGGAGTGGCACTGCAGTGTCAGGTAGGATGGCACTTCCAAAAAATAGTCCCCAAACAGCACATGATGCAAAGAAAAAAAGAGGCGCACCAAGGTCGCTGTGTGACTAAGCTAAGCGACACAAGTGGCCGACACAAACACCTGGCCCATCTAGGAGTGGCACTGCAGTGTCAGGCAGGATGGCACTTCAAAAAAATTGTCCCCAAACAGCACATGATGCAAAGAAAAACAGAGGCGCACCACAGGTATAGAATGTGGATGGATAGTATACTTAATGATGACACAGAGGTAGGTACAGCAGTGGCCTTCCGTACCGTACTGCTATATATAGTATACTGGTGGTCACTGTGTCAGCAAACTGCAAAACTAAAATGCACCACAGGTATAGAATGTAGATGGATAGTATACTTAATGAATGACGACAGAGAGGTAGGTACAGCAGTGGCCTTCCGTACTGCTATATATAGTATACTGGTGGTCACTGTGTCAGCAAACTGCAAAACTAAAATGCACCACAGGTATAGAATGTAGATGGATAGTATACTTAATGAATGACGACACAGAGGTAGGTACAGCAGTGGCCTTCCGTACCGTACTGCTATATATAGTATACTGGTGGTCACTGTGTCAGCAAACTGCTAAACTAAAATGCACCACAGGTATAGAATGTAGATGGATAGTATACTTAATGAATGACGACACAGAGGTAGGTACAGCAGTGGCCTTCCGTACTGCTATATATAGTATACTGGTGGTCACTGTGTCAGCAAACTGCAAAACTAAAATGCACCACAGGTATAGAATGTAGATGGATAGTATACTTAATGAATGACAACACAGAGGTAGGTACAGCAGTGGCCTTCCGTACCGTACTGCTATTATATATAGTATACTGGTGGTCACTGTGTCAGCAAACTGCAAAACTAAAATGCACCACAGGTATAGAATGTAGATGGATAGTATACTTAATGAATGACGACACAGAGGTAGGTACAGCAGTGGCCTACCGTACTGCTATATATAGTATACTGGTGGTCACTGTGTCAGCAAACTGCAAAACTAAAATGCACCACAGGTATAGAATGTAGATGGATAGTATACTTAATGAATGACGACACAGAGGTAGGTACAGCAGTGGCCTACCGTACTGCTATATATAGTATACTGGTGGTCACTGTGTCAGCAAACTGCAAAACTAAAATGCACCACAGGTATAGAATGTAGATGGATAGTATACTTAATGAATGACGACACAGAGGTAGGTACAGCAGTGGCCTACCGTACTGCTATATATAGTATACTGGTGGTCACTGTGTCAGCAAACTGCAAAACTAAAATGCACCACAGGTATAGAATGTAGATGGATAGTATACTTAATGAATGACGACACAGAGGTAGGTACAGCAGTGGCCTACCGTACTGCTATATATAGTATACTGGTGGTCACTGTGTCAGCAAACTGCAAAACTAAAATGCACCACAGGTATAGAATGTAGATGGATAGTATACTTAATGAATGACGACACATATACTATATGACGACACATATACTATATATAGCAGTGGCCTACCGTACTGCTATATATAGTATACTGGTGGTCACTGTGTCAGCAAACTGCAAAACTAAAATGCACCACAGGTATAGAATGTAGATGGATAGTATACTTAATGAATGACGACACAGAGGTAGGTACAGCAGTGGCCTACCGTACTGCTATATATAGTATACTGGTGTTCACTGTGTCAGCAAACTGCAAGACTAAAATGCACCACAGGTATAGAATGTAGATGGATAGTATACTTAATGAATGACGACACAGAGGTAGGTACAGCAGTGGCCTACCGTACTGCTATATATAGTATACTGGTGGTCACTGTGTCAGCAAACTGCAAAACTAAAATGCACCACAGGTATAGAATGTAGATGGATAGTATACTTAATGAATGACGACACAGAGGTAGGTACAGCAGTGGCCTACCGTACTGCTATATATAGTATACTGGTGGTCACTGTGTCAGCAAAACTCTGCACTGTACTCCTCCTATATAATATTAATTATACTGGTGGTCCCCAGTCCCCACAATAAAGCAGCACACTGAGCACAGATATGGAGTGTTTTTCAGGCAGACAACGTATACTGGTGGTCACTGTCAGCAAAACTCTGCACTGTACTCCTGCTATATAATACAGCTGCTCCCCAGTCCCCACAATTAAGCAGTGTGAGCACAGATATATTATGCAGCACACTGAGCACAGATATGGTATGGAGCGTTTTTTTCAGGCAGAGAACGGATAAAACTGGTGGTCACTTATCAGCAAAACTCTGCACTGTACTCCTCCTAACAGCTGCTCCCCAGTCCTCCCCACAATTAAGCAGTGTGAGCACTCAGTACAAATATATTATGCAGCACACTGAGCACAGATATGGTATGGAGCGTTTTTTTCAGGCAGAGAACGGATAAAAAAACTGGTGGTCACTGATCAGCAAAACTCTGCACTGTACTCCTCCTAACAGCTGCTCCCCAGTCCTCCCCACAATTAAGCAATAAAGCAATCAAGTTCAACAATAAACGGAGAGGACGCCAGCCACGTCCTCTCCCTATCATCTCCAATGCACGAGTGAAAATGGCGGCGACGCGCGGCTGCTTATATAGAATCCGAATCTCGCGAGAATCCGACAGCGGGATGATGACGTTCGGGCGCGCTCGGGTTAGCCGAGCAAGGCGGGAAGGTTCGAACCTGCCTCGGACCCGTGTAAAATGGGTGAAGTTCGGGGGGGTTCGGTTTCCAAGAAACCGAACCCGCTCATCACTAGTTTCGAATAGCCTAGAAGCGAAGGCAGATGTCTACCCGCCATGTTTTCGGTTGCAGCCACCGCAACCTACCCCAGCAACGTTTCGGACACTCCTCCATTGTCCGAACCGTGCCACCTTAAACAGAGAATTGACGCCCACAAAACGTGGCATCCTACCCCCCTCCAGGTCTTACACTGCGTTCTGCAGAGAATGCAGTTAAGGAACATGCGCATGCACGTACCGGCGTATGTGCTTGCGCAGATGTGCAAAAATCGTGATTTTTGCACATCAGCGACGGGGTCTGAATTAGGCCCATACTGAATTCAGTAAGGGCTGAGTTTTCTGCTAAAAAGCAGTTGCTGCGATCAAATAGTTGCCGCCCAGAAATTGAGAAAACACGGTCATTGCAAAATTTGCGAATGCATCGCAATATGCAGCTGTTCACAGAACCATATGCAATTACCGGAACATCAAAGTCTGCGCCAGGGAAGGTCGTCTACAATTCTTGCGACACAAGAGGCTGGATGTAGTCATCGCTGATGTCAGAGACCCTCCTCTAAAAACGCCTGGGCATGCCTGGGTTTTTTAAGACACACCAAGAAAATTCCTGTCAGTCAAACAGCGTCTGCATTGTGCTCATGATGTGTATGCATGCGCAGTCTTCGATAATAGGCCAGATTGTGATTCGCAAATTTAGCAATCCTTACTGAATAAGGGGCCTAATTCAGACCTGATCGTAGCAACAAAATTTGTTAGCAATTGGGCAAAACCATGCGCCTTATTCAGACCTGATCGGTGCTGTGCGTTTTCGCACATCAGCCAATTAGGTCTGAACTGCGCCGACGGCAGTCTCAGCTCTGCGGTCGCCTCTGCCTGATTGACAGCAGAGGCGTTCGCTGGGCGGGAGGGGGCGGGCAGGCAGCGTTTGGCCACCGTTTTAGGGGCGTGGTCCGCGCATCGCAGGCATGCCCGGACCGTGCGGGGGGCGGGCCGCGGCGGCTGTGACATCACCCGCAGCCGCTGCGACCCTCACAGCGTCGGATAGCTCCCTGCCAGAGCGCAGGAGCTGCGCTGGTGGGGAGCTATTCTTCAAGTACAAAAGCATCAGCACCGTGCGATGCTTTTGTACTTGTGAAATGGGGTAGGGCCTAACATGCGGGGTGGACTAGCCCTGTGCTGGGCGTCCCCCCACATGTCAGGGAAGCTGATCGTAGATGTGCTAAATTTAGCACATTGACGATCAGGTCTGAATTAGGCCCCATGTGCACTGCAGGTGGGGCAGATGTAACATGTGCAGAGAGAGTTAAGGGCCCAATACACTAGAGCGATAAATGCACGATTTCATCCAATTTCGGGCATTCGGGCCGATATATTGGATGAAATCGGCCATTTTTGAGGTGTTTCCGATCTGATGTGCGTTCCCATGAGCACATTCAATCAGGTCCGATCTGGGGCCATGTTCTGGGATCGCCCAGGATTGCCCAAGATATATCGGATGCAAAAGGACAGCAGCATCTGATGTGTCCTGGACGATCCTGCCCCCCGGGGTGCTGCCAGGGTGATCGCCTGCGTTCGCCTCCGACATGCGCTCGGATAAGTGTATGGGGCCCTTTAGATTTGGGTGGGTGATTATGTTTCTGTGCAGGGTAAATACTGGCTGCTTTATATTTACACTGCAATTTAGATTTCAGTTTGAACACAACACACCCCACCCAAATCTAACTCTCTCTGCACATGTTACATCTGCCCCCCCACCCCCTGCAGTGCACATGGGGGCTAATTCAGACCGGATCACTAGGCTGCATTTTCATACAGTGGGCGATCAGGTTTAAACTGCGCATGCGTATGCACCGCAATGCGCAGGCACGTCGCACGGGTACAAAGCGGATCGCCGCTCAGCGATGGATTTGATGCGAAGGATCCGTTCACATGGGCGTTCGCAAGAATATTGAGAGAAAGAAGGTGTTTGTGGGTGGCAACCATTTTCTTGGAGTGTTTTATAAAAACGCAGGCGTGTCCAAGCGTTTTCAGGGAGGGTTCCTGACGTCAATTCCGGGACCGGACAGCCTGATGTGATAGCAGCGGCTGAGTAAGTCCTGGGCTATTCAGAGACTGCACAAGATCTGTTTGTGCAGCTCTGCTACAGATGCATTCGCACACTTGCAAAACGAAAATACACTTTCCTATGGGCGGGGACTATGCAAATGCAGGACTGCAAAAAAACCCTAGCGAGCGAACAGGTCTGAATTAGGCCCCTGGTTTTGCCCATCTGCTAACAAATTTGCTGCTACGATCAGGTCTGGATTAGGCCCAAGGTCCATACTGTATTTGTATAAAATATTTAGAACTTGTTGAACAAACCTCCTTTATTATTAGTCCCCTTGTGAGGTCATTCATTGGAAAAGGCAGCTAAATACCACCAATTTCAGCAGAGGGTCTGATCGCGTTGTGCATTATATTCGCTTCTGTATATACTGTTACTCAAGAGAGGCACTGTATATTTAGTTTCCTAGCCTTTTATTGTGGTCTTACGATTTAACACATATAGGGGGTAATTCCAAGTTGATTGCAGCAGGAAATTTTTTAGCAATGGGCAAAACCATGGGGGTAATTCCAAGTTGATCGCAGCAGCAAATTTTTTAGCAGTTGGGCAAAACCATGTGCACTGCAAGGGAGGCAGATGTAACATGTGCAGAGAGAGTTAGATTTAGGTGGGGGGTGTTCAATCTGCAATCTAAATTGCAGTGTAAAAATAAAGCAGCCAGTATTTACCCTGCACAGAAACAAAATCACCCACCCAAATCTAACTCTCTCTGCACATGTTATATCTGCCCCCCCCCCCCCCACCCCTGCAGTGCACATGGTTTTGCCCAACTGCTAAAAAATTTCCTGCTGCGATCAACTTGGAATTACCCCCATAAAACAGATCACAACATGTCATACGGATATAATACTATTGAAAGTAGAGTGCGCTACAGCGCAGGCGCCGTGCTTCTGCTCCTACTTCAGGGAAGCTTCATTACCTGTACCAGGATGGTCGCCAAGGCAACTACTGAGCATGTGTGGAGCCGTTTTGGGATTTTATAGAGTGACATGGTGGGAGTTCAAAGTCTCATGCTTAATGCATAGCACAGACCTAGAGGTATATTTACTAAAGTGCAGGCTTCTAGAAGTGGAAATGTTGTTCATAGCAAACAATGAGATTCTACCGATCATTTATCTAGCACCTTCTAGAAGATAGTAGCTATAATCTGATTGATTGCTATGGGCAACATCTTCATTTCTAAAATCCCGCAATTTAGTAAATATACTCCCTAGCTAATACCTGCTATAAAGCTGTTCCTGTATCCCCGCACCCCTACTCATTTGCAGTATACACTCACTCCTTCGCTCAGTATATGCAAACATCTGCCCCTGCGCAACACCTCTGCTCATTATATGCAATCATCTGCCCCTGCGCAAAACCTCCGCTCAGTATATGCAATCATCTGCCCTTGCACAACACCTCCGCTCATTATTATTATTATTATCCTTTATTTATATGGCGCCACAAGGGTTCCGCAGCGCCCAATTACAGAGTACATAAACAAATAATCAAACAAGAAAACAGCAACTTACAGTTGACGACAATATAGGACAAGTACAGGGTAAATAAACATAGCTACATCAGCAGATGACACTGGAATAAGTATCAGGTGGCAGAAGACTGCTGGATTTGGTGCAGTTGAAGATTATTAAAGTAAGAAAAGGGTAAGCACATGAGGGAATAGGGCCCTGCTCGTGAGAGCTTACATTCTAGCGGGGAGGGGTAGACAGACAGGGGTGAGACAGATGGGGTACATAGAGAGCGTGGAACAGAGGTTTAGGATGAGATTTGGCTGGGTTTGGTGTAGAAGTGGGTCTTGAGAGCCCGTTTGAAGTTTTGTAGAGAGGTGGAGAGTCTGAGGGGGAGAGGTAGGGAATTCCAGAGAAGTGGTGCAGCGCGTGAAAAATCTTGGAGGTAGGAGTGGTAGGAAGTAATCCGTAGGCAGGAGAGTCGGCGAGCATTAGCAGAGCGAAGAGGACGGGTGGGAGTGTAAAGCGAGATAAGATCAGAGATGTAGATGGGAGAGGAGTGGGTGAGGGCTTTGTAAGCAAGTGTGAGAAGCTTGAAATGGATTCTGAAAGGGAAGGGGAGCCAGTGAAGGTCTAGTAAGAGAGGAGAGGTGGACGTAGTGCATTTGGTGAGGAAAATGAGCCGGGCAGCAGCATTGAGGATAGATTGGAGTGGAGAGAGGTATTTGTCAGGAATGCCAGTCAGGAGGAGATTACAGTAGTCCAGTCTGGAGATGACCAGTGAGTGGATAAGAGTCTTAGTAGCATCCTGGGTCAGAAAGGGTCTGATCCTGGAAATATTTTTTAGATGAAAACGGCAGGTTTGTGAGAGGTGCTGAATGTGAGGTTTGAAGGAGAGGGAGAAGCCAAGGATTACTCCAAGACAGCGCACTTGGGGGGTAGAGGAGATAGTAGTGCCATCAATAGATAATGAGATTGTAGGAGGTGAGGTTATGCGGGAGGGAGGGAAGATGATCAGCTCGGTCTTAGACATGTTAAGTTTAAGAAAGCGCTGGGACATCCAGGAAGAGATAGCAGAGAGACAGTTGGAGATACGAGTGAGGAGAGTAGGGGAGAGGTCTGGAGAGGAAAGATAGATTTGAGTGTCATCAGCATAAAGATGATATTGGAAACCAAAAGAACTAATGAGCTTACCTAGTGAGGACGTATAGAGAGAGAAGAGAAGAGGACCAAGGACAGAACCTTGGGGTACCCCTACAGTTAGTGGAAGTGAGGGGGAGGTGGAGTCATGAGAGGAGACAGAGAATGAATGGTTAAAAAGGTAGGACGACAACCAAGAGAGGGCAGTGTCACGCAGACCAATGGAGTGAAGGATTTGCAGTAGGAGAGGATGGTCCACAGTGTCAAAAGCAGCAGAGAGATCAAGTAGAATAAGTAGAGAGTAGTGTCCCTTAGATTTAGCAGCATGGAGGTCATTGCATACTTTTGTAAGGGCAGTTTCAGTGGAGTGGAGAGGACGGAAGCCAGATTGGAATGGGTCAAGCAGTGAGTGTGAGGAAAGAAAGGAAGTAAGGCGGTTGTAGACAATACGCTCAAGGAGTTTGGAGGCAAAAGGGAGGAGAGAGATGGGTCGGTAGTTGGAGAGAGTGTTTGGATCAAGGGTAGGTTTTTTAAGAATAGGAGAGATGAGTGCATGCTTGAAGGCAGAGGGGACAGTGCCTGATGATAGGGAGAGATTGAGAAGGTGGGAAAGATGGGAACAAGCAGAAGAAGAGAGGTAGCGGAGGAGGCGGGAGGGGATAGGGTCAAGTGGGGAGGTGGTGAGGGGACAAGAAAGAATGAGGGCCATGACTTCCTCTCCAGATGCATGGGAGAAAGATGACAGAGTTGGTGCGAGGGATGGGGAGGGTTGGTAAGGGATGGGAGAAGGCTGGTTACTGATGGTCTGGTGTGATGTGATGTCCTGACGTATGGAGTCAATTTTGGATGTGAAGTAAGTGGCAAAGTCAAGAGCAGAGAGTGAGGAAGGGAGACGAGGTGGAGGTGGGCAGAGGAGTGAGTTGAGAGTGGCAAAGAGGCGCCGGGGGTTGGAAGACTGGGAGGAGATGAGGTTCTTGAAGTATGACTGTTTAGCAAGAGAAAGGGCAGCACTGAAGGATGAAAGCATAAGTTTGAAATGGAGGAAGTCTGCCTTAGAGCGTGATTTCCTCCAGTGTCGCTCAGCAGTACGTGAGCATTTTTGCAGATATCTGGTGCATTTGGTGTGCCAGGGTTGAAGTGTTAATTTGCGAGGGTGAATAGTGGTTGGTGGAGCAACAGAGTCAAGAGCAGAAGTAAGGGAAGCATTGTATGTGGAAGTGGCTTGTTCAGGGCATGAGAGAGAGAGAATAGGAGAAAGAAGTGAGTCAAACAGGGAGGAAAGGAATGTGGTGTCAATAGCTTCAATGTTACGCTTAGTGATGGTAGCCTTAGGAGGTAGAGATGGGGAAGTCGAGAGAGATAGGTTAAAGGAGAGCAGGTGGTGGTCAGAGAGGGGAAATGGGGAGTTGGAAAAATCAGAAATATCACAGCGGTCAGTGAATACCAGATCCAGTGAGCTCCCATTCACATGGGAGGGTGAGGAGGTCCACTGGGAGAGACCAAGTGAAGAGGTCACTCATATAATCCTCCACCATTCTTTCAATGGGGAGAGAATCATATGCAGTGACAGTAGACGACATGTCCGTAATCGTTGTCAGGTCCTTCAGTCCGGACCAGATGTCAGCATCAGCAGTCGCTCCAGACTGCCCTGCATCACCGCCAGCGGGTGGGCTCGGAATTCTGAGCCTTTTCCTCGCACTCCCAGTTGCGGGAGAATGTGAAGGAGGAGATGTTGACAGGTCGCGTTCCGCTTGACTTGACAATTTTGTCACCAGCAGTTCTTTGAACCCCAGCAGACTTGTGTCTGCCGGAAAGAGAGATCCAAGGTAGGTTTTAAATCTAGGATCGAGCACGGTGGCCAAAATGTAGTGCTCTGATTTCAACAGATTGACCACCCGTGAATCCTTGTTAAGCAAATTAAGGGCTCCATCCACAAGTCCCACATGCCTAGCGGAATCGCTCTGTGTTAGCTCCTCCTTCAATGTCTCCAGCTTCTTCTGTAAAAGCCTGATGAGGGGAATGACCTGACTCAGGCTGGCAGTGTCTGAACTGACTTCACGTGTGGCAAGTTCAAAAGGTTGCAGAACCTTGCACAACGTTGAAATCATTCTCCACTGCGCTTGAGACAGGTGCATTCCACCTCCTATATCGTGCTCAGTTGTATAGGCTTGAATGGCCTTTTGCTGCTCCTCCAACCTCTGAAGCATATAGAGGGTTGAATTCCACCTCGTTACCACTTCTTGCTTCAGATGATGGCAGGGCAGGTTCAGGCGTTTTTGGTGGTGCTCCAGTCTTCTGTACGTGGTGCCTGTACGCCGAAAGTGTCCCGCAATTCTTCTGGCCACCGACAGCATCTCTAGCACGCCCCTCTCGTTTTTTAAATAATTCTGCACCACCAAATTCAAGGTATGTGCAAAACATGGGACGTGCTGGAATTTGCCCAGATTTAATGCACACACAATATTGCTGGCGTTGTCCGATGCCACAAATCCACAGGAGAGTCCAATTGGGGTAAGCCATTCTGCGATGATCTTCCTCAGTTGCCGTAAGAGGTTTTTAGCTGTGTGTGTATTCTGGAAAGCGGTGATACAAAGCGTAGCCTGCCTAGGAAAGAGTTGGCGTTTGCGAGATGCTGCTACTGGTGCCGCCGCTGCTGTTCTTGCGGCGGGAGTCCATACATCTACCCAGTGGGCTGTCACAGTCATATAGTCCTGAGCCTGCCCTGCTCCACTTGTCCACATGTCCGTGGTTAAGTGGACATTGGGTACAACTGCATTTTTTAGGACACTGGTGAGTCTTTTTCTGAGGTCTGTGTACATTTTCGGTATCGCCTGCCTAGAGAAATGGAACCTAGATGGTATTTGGTACCGGGGACACAGTACCTCCAACAAGTCTCTAGTTGGCTCTGCAGTAATGATGGATACCGGAACCACGTTTCTCACCGCCCAGGATGCCAAGGCCTCAGTTATCCGCTTTGCAGCAGGATGACTGCTGTGATATTTCATCTTCCTCGCAAAGGACTGTTGGACAGTAAATTGCTTGGTGGAAGTAGTAAAAGTGGTCTTACGAGTACGACTTCCCCTCTGGGATGACCATCGACTCCCAGCAGCAACAACAGCAGCGCCAGCAGCAGTAGGCGTTACACGCAAGGATGCATCGGAGGAATCCCAGGCAGGAGAGGACTCGTCAGAATTGCCAGTGACATGGCCTGCAGGACTATTGGCATTCCTGGGGAAGGAGGAAATTGACACTGAGGGAGTTGGTGGGGTGGTTTGCGTGAGCTTGGTTACAAGAGGAAGGGATTTACTGGTCAGTGGACTGCTTCCGCTGTCGCCCAAAGTTTTTGAACTTGTCACTGACTTATGATGAATGCGCTGCAGGTGACGTACAAGGGAGGATGTTCCGAGGTGGTTAACGTCCTTACCCCTACTTATTACAGCTTGACAAAGGCAACACACGGCTTGACAAATGTTGTCCGCATTTCTGTTGAAATACTTCCACACCGAAGAGCTGATTTTTTTGGTATTTTCACCAGGCATGTCAATGGCCCTATTCCTCCCACGGACAACAGGTGTCTCCCCGGGTGCCTGACTTAAACAAACCACCTCACCATCAGAATCCTCCTGGTCAATTTCCTCCCCAGCGCCAGCAACACCCATATCCTCCTCATCCTGGTGTACTTCAACACTGACATCTTCAATCTGACTATCAGGAACTGGACTGCGGGTGCTCCTTCCAGCACTTGCAGGGGGCGTGCAAATGGTGGAAGGCGCATGCTCTTCACGTCCAGTGTTGGGAAGGTCAGGCATCGCAAACGACACAATTGGACTCTCCTTGTGGATTTGTGATTTCGAAGAACGCACAGTTCTTTGCTGTGCTTTTGCCAGCTTGAGTCTTTTCATTTTTCTAGCGAGAGGCTGAGTGCTTCCATCCTCATGTGAAGCTGAACCACTAGCCATGAACATAGGCCAGGGCCTCAGCCGTTCCTTGCCACTCCGTGTGGTAAATGGCATATTGGCAAGTTTACGCTTCTCCTCTGACAATTTTATTTTAGATTTTTGAGTCCTTTTTTTACTGATATTTGGTGTTTTGGATTTTACATGCTCTGTACTATGACATTGGGCATCGGCCTTGGCAGACGACGTTGCTGGCATTTCATCGTCTCGGCCATGACTAGTGGCAGCAGCTTCAGCACGAGGTGGAAGTCGATCTTGATCTTTCCCTATTTTTGGAACCTCAACATTTTTGTTCTCCATATTTTAATAGGCACAACTAAAAGGCACCTCAGGTAAACAATGGGGATGGATGGATACTAGTATACTTATGGATGGACGAGCGACTGCCGACACAGAGGTAGCTACAGCCGTGGACTACCGTACTGCGTCTGCTGCTAATATAGACTGGATGATAATGATATAAAAAATATATATATATCACTACTGCAGCCGGACAGGTATATATTATATAATGACGGACCTGCTGGACACTGTCAGCATTGCAGACTCCTAAAGTAAGCTACTAGTATCAAGAAGATAGAAAAAAAATAAACACCACAGGTAGGTGGTATACAATTATGGATGGACGAGCGACTGCCGACACAGAGGTAGCTACAGCCGTGGACTACCGTACTGCGTCTGCTGCTAATATAGACTGGATGATAATGATATAAAAAATATATATATATCACTACTGCAGCCGGGCAGGTATATATTATATAATGACGGACCTGCTGGACACTGTCAGCTCAGCACTGCATACTCCTAAAGTAAGCTACTAGTATCAAGAAGATAGAAAAAAAAAAAACACCACGGGTAGGTGGTATACAATTATGGTTGGACGAGCGACTGCCGACACAGAGGTAGCTACAGCCGTGGACTACCGTACTGCGTCTGCTGCTAATATAGACTGGATGATAATGAGATATAAAATATATATATATCACTACTGCAGCCGGACAGGTATATATTATATAATGACGGACCTGCTGGACACTGTCAGCTCAGCACTGCAGACTCCTAAAGTAAGCTACTAGTATCAAGAAGATAGAAAAAAAAAAAACCACCACGGGTAGGTGGTATACAATTATGGATGGACGAGCGACTGCCGACACAGAGGTAGCTACAGCCGTGGACTACCGTACTGCGTCTGCTGCTAATATAGACTGGATGATAATGAGATATAAAATATATATATATCACTACTGCAGCCGGACAGGTATATATTATATAATGACGGACCTGCTGGACACTGTCAGCTCAGCACTGCAGACTCCTAAAGTAAGCTACTAGTATCAAGAAGATAGAAAAAAAAAAAACACCACGGGTAGGTGGTATACAATTATGGATGGACGAGCGACTGCAGACACAGAGGTAGCTACAGCCGTGGACTACCGTACTGCGTCTGCTGCTAATATAGACTGGATGATAATGATATAAAAAATATATATATATCACTACTGCAGCCGGACAGGTATATATTATATAATTACGGACCTGCTGGACACTGTCAGCTCAGCACTGCAGACTCCTAAAGTAAGCTACTAGTATCAAGAAGATAGAAAAAAAAAAAAAACAACACGGGTAGGTGGTATACAATTATGGATGGACGAGCGACTGCCGACACAGAGGTAGCTACAGCCGTGGACTACCGTACTGCGTCTGCTGCAGTGCTAATATAGACTGGATGATAATGATATAAAAAATATATATATATCACTACTGCAGCCGGACAGGTATATATTATATAATGACGGACCTGCTGGACACTGTCAGCAGAATGCGTTTATAGAATAAAAACACCACACGACGAGTGTTTAACTTTTTCAGGCAGACAATCACAATATACTGGTGGTCAGTGGTCACTGGTCAGTCACACTGGCAGTGGCACTCTGGCAGCAAAAGTGTGCTCTGTTAAAATATGTACTCCTGCTATAACTGCTCCCCAGTCTCCCCCACAATTAAGCTGTGTGAGCAGTTAGCACTCAGCACAGTCAGATATACAGTATTACATAGATGATGCAGCACACTGAGGCTGAGCACAGATATGGTATGTGACTGTGTCACACTGTGTATCGTTTTTTTTCAGGCAGAGAACGGATTAATTAAACTGGTGGTCACTGGTCACACTATCAGCAAGTAGTACTCCTAATATGCTCCCCAAAATTAGTAAATCAAGTGTCTCTACTACTCTCTAGTCTACTCTAAACGGAGAGGACGCCAGCCACGTCCTCTCCCTATCAATCTCAATGCACGTGTGAAAATGGCGGCGACGCGCGGCTCCTTATATAGAATCCGAGTCTCGCGATAGAATCCGAGCCTCGCGAGAATCCGACAGCGGGATGATGACGTTCGGGCGCGCTCGGGTTAACCGAGCAAGGCGGGAAGATCCGAGTTTGCCTCGGACCCGTGTAAAAAGCGTGAAGTTCGGGGGAGTTCGGTTTCCGAGAAACCGAACCCGCTCATTACTAGTAATTATGTTAGTTTTTTTAAGTGTTTGCAGGTTAAATTGCATTGGTGCAGCTGTGCTTAAAAAACAAAATTACAATGCAGATACAAGCATTTGTAGGTGAAATGGACGGTTTTTGAAATGTCCAAGTAAGGTATTTCCGTGCTATTTAATCAGATGCAACAATCAGGAGGTAAGTGATCTGAGGAGTAAGTGACTCACATTTGTTATTAGTTCTTCAGTTTTTTTTGGTTTTGTTTGATTGTTGTGCTTCTGTGTTCCTTCTTTTTCACTTCGATTGAACGCTGCTGTTATGTGTCAATTTTATCACGCTTTGATAAAATGCACGCTTCGATACTAAATGCACAGCCAAACGGCTTTGCACAGCCTACACCAGTGGACTTAAGTAGAAGATTATATGCAAACATCTGCCCCTGCGCAAAACCTCCGCTCAGTATATGCAATCATCTGCCCTTGCACAACACCTCCGCTCATTATATGCAATCATCTGCCCCTGCGCAAAACCTCCGCTCAGTATATGCAATCATCTGCCCTTACACAACACCTCCGCTCATTAATAGTCATTATATGCAAACATCTGCCCCTGCGCAACTTCTCCGCTCACTATATGCAAACATCTGCCCCTGCACATCTCCTAGGCTCATTATATGCAAACATCTGCCCCTGCACATCTCCTCCGCTCATTATATGCAAACATCTGCCCCTGCACATCTCCTCCGCTCAGCATATGCAATCATCTGCCCCTGCACATCTCCTCCACTCATCATATGCAAACATCTGCCCCTGCACATCTCCTCCACTCATTATATGCAAACATCTGCCCCTGCTCATCTCCTCCGCTCATTATATGCAAACATCTGCTCCCGCACATCTCCTCCACTCATCATATGCAAACATCTGCCCCTGCACATCTCCTCCACTCATCATATGCAAACATCTACTCCCGCACATCTCCTCCACTCATCATATGCAAACATCTGCCCCTGCACATCTCCTCCACTCATCATATGCAAACATCTGCTCCCGCACATCTCCTCCGCTCATCATATGCAAACATCTGCCCGTGCACATCTCCTCCACTCATCATATGCAATCATCTGCTCCCGCACATCTCCTCCACTCATCATATGCAAACATCTGTCCCTGCACATCTCCTCCACTCATCATATGCAAACATCTGCCCCTGAGCTTCTCCTCCACTCATCATATGCAAACATCTGCCCCTGCACATCTCCTCCACTCATCATATGCAAACATCTGCCCCTGCACATCTCCTCCACTCATCATATGCAAACATCTGCTCCCGCACATCTCCACTCATCATATGCAAACATCTGCCCCTGAGCATCTCCTCCACTCATCATATGCAAACATCTGCCCCTGCACATCTCCTCCACTCATCATATGCAAACATCTGCTCCCGCACATCTCCTCCACTCATCATATGCAAACATCTGCCCCTGCACATCTCCTCCGCTCATCATATGCAAACATCTGCCCCTGCACATCTCCTCCACTCATCATATGCAAACATCTGCCCCTGAGCATCTCTTTCGCTCAGCATATGCAATCATCTGCCCCTGCACATCTCCTCCACTCATCATATGCAAACATCTGCCCCTGCACATCTCCTCCACTCATCATATGCAAACATCTGCCCCTGAGCATCTCCTCCACTCATCATATGCAAACATCTGCCCCCGCACATCTCCTCCACTCATCATATGCAAACATCTGCCCCTGCACATCTCCTCCACTCATCATATGCAAACATCTGCTCCCGCACATCTCCTCCACTCATCATATGCAAACATCTGCTCCTGCACATCTCCTCCACTCATCATATGCAAACATCTGCTCCCGCACATCTACACTCATCATATGCAAACATCTGCCCCTGCACATCTCCTCCGCTCATCATATGCAAACATCTGCTCCCGCACATCTCCTCCACTCATCATATGCAAACATCTACTCCCGCACATCTCCTCCACTCATCATATGCAAACATCTGCTCCCGCACATCTCCTCCACTCATCATATGCAATCATCTGCTCCTGCACATCTCCTCCACTCATCATATGCAAACATCTGCCCCTGCACATCTCCTCCACTCATCATATGCAAACATCTGCCCCTGAGCATCTCCTCCACTCATCATATGCAAACATCTGCCCCTGCACATCTCCTCCACTCATCATATGCAAACATCTGCCCCTGCACATCTCCTCCACTCATCATATGCAAACATCTGCCCCTGCACATCTCCTCCACTCATCATATGCAAACATCTGCCCCTGCACATCTCCTCCACTCATCATATGCAAACATCTGCCCCTGCACATCTCCTCCACTCATCATATGCAAACATCTGCCCCTGCACATCTCCTCCGCTCATTATATGCAAACATCTGCTCCTGCACATCTCCTCCGCTCAGCATATGCAAACATCTACTCCCGCACATCTCCTCCACTCATCATATGCAAACATCTGCCCCTGCACATCTCCTCCACTCATCATATGCAAACATCTACTCCCGCACATCTCCTCCACTCATCATATGCAAACATCTGCCCCTGCACATCTCCTCCACTCATCATATGCAAACATCTGCTCCCGCACATCTCCTCCACTCATCATATGCAAACATCTGCCCCTGCACATCTCCTCCACTCATCATATGCAAACATCTGCCCCTGCACATCTCCTCCACTCATTATATGCAAACATCTGCCCCTGCTCATCTCCTCCGCTCAGCATATGCAAACATCTACTCCCGCACATCTCCTCCACTCATCATATGCAAACATCTGCCCCTGAGCATCTCTTTCGCTCAGTATATGCAAACGTCTGCCCCTGCGCAACACCTCTGCTCATTATATGCAATCATCTGCCCCTGCGCAAAACCTCCGCTCAGTATATGCAATCATCTGCCCCTGCACAACACCTTCGCTCATTATATGCAATCATCTGCCCCTGCGCAACACCGTCGCTCATTATATGCAATAATCTGCCCTTGCACAACACCTCCGCTCATTAATAGTCATTATATGCAAACATCTGCCCCTGCGCAACTTCTCCGCTCACTATATGCAAACATCTGCCCCTGCACATCTCCTAGGCTCATTATATGCAAACATCTGCCCCTGCACATCTCCTCCGCTCATTATATGCAAACAACTGCCCCTGCACATCTCCTCCGCTCATTATATGCAAACATCTGCCCCTGCACATCTCCTCCGCTCAGCATATGCAAACATCTACTCCCGCACATCTCGTCCACTCATCATATGCAAACATCTGCCCCTGCACATCTCCTCCACTCATCATATGCAAACATCTACTCCCGCACATCTCCTCCACTCATCATATGCAAACATCTGCCCCTGCACATCTCCTCCACTCATCATATGCAAACATCTGCCCCTGCACATCTCCTCCACTCATCATATGCAAACATCTGCCCATGAGCATCTCCTCCACTCATCATATGCAAACATCTGCCCCTGCACATCTCCTCCACTCATCATATGCAAACATCTGCCCCTGCACATCTCCTCCCCTCATCATATGCAAACATCTGCTCCCGCACATCTCCCCTCATCATATGCAAACATCTGCTCCCGCACATCTCCTCCACTCATCATATGCAAACATCTGCCCCTGCACATCTCCTCCACTCATCATATGCAAACATCTGCCCCTGCACATCTCCTCCACTCATCATATGCAAACATCTGCCCCTGAGCATCTCCTCCACTCATCATATGCAAACATCTGCCCCTGCACATCTCCTCCTCTCATCATATGCAAACATCTGCCCCTGCACATCTCCTCCACTCATCATATGCAAACATCTGCCCCTACACATCTCCTCCGCTCATCATATGCAAACATCTGCCCCTGCACATCTCCTCCGCTCATCATATGCAATCATCTGCTCCCACACATCTCCTCCACTCATCATATGCAAACATCTGCCCCTGCACATCTCCTCCACTCATCATATGCAAACATCTGCCCCTGCACATCTCCTCCACTCATCATATGCAAACATCTGCCCCTGCACATCTCCTCCACTCATCATATGCAAACATCTGCCCCTGCACATCTCCTCCACTCATCATATGCAATCATCTGCTCCCGCACATCTCCACTCATCATATGCAAACATCTGCCCCTGAGCATCTCCTCCACTCATCATATGCAAACATCTGCTCCCGCACATCTCCTCCACTCATCATATGCAAACATCTGCCCCTGCACATCTCCTCCACTCATCATGGCCCTCATTCCGAGTTGATCGGTCTCAAGGCGAATTTAGCAGAGTTACACACGCTAAGCCGCCGCCTACTGGGAGTGAATCTTAGCTTCTTAAAATTGCGACCGATGTATTCGCAATAATGCGATTACTAACTACTTAGCAGTTTCAGAGTAGCTCCAGACTTACTCTGCCTGTGCGATCATTTCAGTGCTTGTCGTTCCTGGTTGACGTCACAAACACACCCAGCGTTCGCCCAGGCACTCCCACCGTTTCACCGGCCACTCCTGCGTTTTTTCCGGAAACGGTAGCGTTTTCAGCCACACGCCCCTGAAACGCAGTGTTTCCGCCCAGTAACACCCATTTCCTGTCAATCACATTACGATCGCCGGAGCGAAGAAAAAGCCGTGAGTAAAAATACTTTCATCATAGTAAAGTTACTTGGCGCAGTCGCAGTGCGAACATTGCGCATGCGTACTAAGCGGATTTTCACTGCGATGCGATGAAAAATACCGAGCGAACAACTCGGAATGAGGGCCCATATGCAAACATCTGCTCCCGCACATCTCCTCCACTCATCATATGCAATCATCTGCTCCCGCACATCTCCACTCATCATATGCAAACATCTGCTCCCGCACATCTCCTCCACTCATCATATGCAAACATCTGCCCCTGCACATCTCCTCCACTCATCATATGCAAACATCTGCTCCCGCACATCTCCACTCATCATATGCAATCATCTGCTCCCGCACATCTCCACTCATCATATGCAAACATCTGCTTCCGCACATCTCCTCCACTCATCATATGCAAACATCTGCCCCTGCACATCTCCTCCACTCATCATATGCAAACATCTGCCCCTGCACATCTCCTCCACGCATCATATGCAATCATCTGCTCCCGCACATCTCCACTCATTATATGAAAACATCTGCCCCTGAGCATCTCCTCCACTCATCATATGCAAACATCTGCCCCTGCACATCTCCTCCACTCATCATATGCAAACATCTGCCCCTGCACATCTCCTCCGCTCATCATATGCAAACATCTGCCCCTGCACATCTCCTCCACTCATCATATGCAATCATCTGCTCCCGCACATCTCCTCCACTCATCATATGCAAACATCTGCCCCTGCACATCTCCTCCACTCATCATATGCAAACATCTACTCCCGCACATCTCCTCCACTCATCATATGCAAACATCTGCCCCTGCACATCTCCTCCACTCATCATATGCAAACATCTGCTCCCGCACATCTCCTCCACTCATCATATGCAAACATCTGCCCCTGCACATCTCCTCCACTCATCATATGCAAACATCTGCCCCTGCACATCTCCTCCACTCATCATATGCAATCATCTGCTCCCGCACATCTCCACTCATCATATGCAAACATCTGCCCCTGAGCATCTCCTCTACTCATCATATGCAAACATCTGCTCCCGCACATCTCCTCCACTCATCATATGCAAACATCTGCCCCTGCACATCTCCTCCACTCATCATATGCAAACATCTGCCCCTGAGCATCTCCTCCGCTCATCATATGCAAACATCTGCCCCTGCACATCTCCTCCGCTCATCATATGCAAACATCTGCCCCTGCACATCTCCTCCACTCATCATATGCAATCATCTGCTCCCGCACATCTCCTCCACTCATCATATGCAAACATCTGCTCCCGCACATCTCCTCCACTCATCATATGCAAACATCTGCCCCTGAGCATCTCCTCCACTCATCATATGCAAACATCTGCTCCCGCACATCTCCTCCACTCATCATATGCAAACATCTGCCCGTGCACATCTCCTCCACTCATCATATGCAAACATCTGCCCCTGCACATCTCCTCCACTCATCATATGCAAACATCTGCTCCCGCACATCTCCTCCGCTCGTCATATGCAAACATCTACTCCCGCACATCTCCTCCACTCATCATATGCAAACATCTGCCCCTGCACATCTCCTCCACTCATCATATGCAAACATCTGCCCCTGCACATCTCCTCCACTCATCATATGCAAACATCTGCCCCTGCACATCTCCTCCACTCATCATATGCAAACATCTGCCCCTGCACATCTCCTCCACTCATCATATGCAAACATTTGCCCCTGCACATCTCCTCCACTCATCATATGCAATCATCTGCTCCCGCACATCTCCTCCACTCATCATATGCAAACATCTGCCCTTGCACATCTCCACTCATCATATGCAAACATCTGCTCGTGCACATCTCCTCCACTCATCATATGCAAACATCTGCCCCTGCACATCTCCACTCATCATATGCAAACATCTGCCCCTGCACATCTCCTCCACTCATCATATGCAAACATCTGCCCCTGAGCATCTCCTCCACTCATCATATGCAATCATCTGCTCCCGCACATCTCCTCCACTCATCATATGCAAACATCTGCCCCTGCACATCTCCTCCACTCATCATATGCAAACATCTGCCCCTGCACATCTCCTCCACTCATCATATGCAAACATTTGCCCCTGCACATCTCCTCCACTCATCATATGCAATCATCTGCTCCCGCACATCTCCTCCACTCATCATATGCAAACATCTGCCCTTGCACATCTCCACTCATCATATGCAAACATCTGCTCGTGCACATCTCCTCCACTCATCATATGCAAACATCTGCCCCTGCACATCTCCACTCATCATATGCAAACATCTGCCCCTGCACATCTCCTCCACTCATCATATGCAAACATCTGCCCCTGAGCATCTCCTCCACTCATCATATGCAATCATCTGCTCCCGCACATCTCCTCCACTCATCATATGCAAACATCTGCCCCTGCACATCTCCACTCATCATATGCAAACATCTGCTCCTGCACATCTCCTCCACTCATCATATGCAAACATCTGCCCCTGCACATCTCCACTCATCATATGCAAACATCTGCCCCTGCACATCTCCTCCACTCATCATATGCAAACATCTGCCCCTGCACATCTCCTCCACTCATCATATGCAATCATCTGCTCCCGCACATCTCCTCCACTCATCATATGCAAACATCTGCCCCTGCACATCTCCTCCACTCATCATATGCAAACATCTGCCCCTGCACATCTCCTCCACTCATCATATGCAAACATCTGCCCCTGCACATCTCCTCCACTCATCATATGCAAACATCTGCTCCCGCACATCTCCTCCACTCATCTTATGCAATCATCTGCTCCCGCACATCTCCTCCACTCATCATATGCAAACATCTGCCCCTGCACATCTCCTCCACTCATCATATGCAATCATCTGCTCCCGCACATCTCCTCCACTCATCATATGCAATCATCTGCTCCCGCACATCTCCACTCATCATATGCAAACATCTGCTCCTGCACATCTCCTCCACTCATCATATGCAAACATCTGCCCCTGCACATCTCCACTCATCATATGCAAACATCTGCCCCTGCACATCTCCTCCACTCATCATATGCCAACATCTGCCCCTGCACATCTCCTCCACTCATCATATGCAAACATCTGCCCCTGCACATCTCCTCCACTCATCATATGCAATCATCTGCTCCCGCACATCTCCTCCACTCATCATATGCAAACATCTGCCCCTGCATATCTCCTCCACTCATCATATGCAAACATCTGCTCCCGCACATCTCCTCCGCTCATCATATGCAAACATCTGCTCCCGCACATCTCCTCCACTCATCATATGCAAACATCTGCTCCCGCACATCTCCTCCACTCATCATATGCAAACATCTGCCCCTGCACATCTCCTCCACTCATCATATGCAAACATCTGCCCCTGCACATCTCCTCCACTCATCATATGCAAACATCTACTCCCGCACATCTGCTCCACTCATCATATGCAAACATCTGCCCCTGCACATCTCCTCCACTCATCATATGCAAACATATGCTCCCGCACATCTCCTCCACTCATCATATGCAAACATCTGCCCCTGCACATCTCCTCCACTCATCATATGCAAACATCTGCCCCTGCACATCTCCTCCACTCATCGGGGTATATTTACTAACATTCTTAATTTTCGGAAAAAGGTCAAAGTTCAATCACGAATGACATCGAAAGTGTAAAACTGCAATTTTTTGAATTTATTACGCCTAATTTACTAAGCTGTCGTATTCGGATTTTTCATTTGTCCCGATGTCGATGTCATTCGTGTTTTTTTCCCGTTTTTTACGGCAGTGATTAGCAAAACACTGCCGACTTTATCACAATGAATCTTGGCCGGATCTGTGTGATCCGTGCTGGGGTTAATTTTTTTTTTTTTTTTTTAATAAACACTGTAAAACGGAGAAAAAAAATGCGTGGGGTCCCCCCTCCTAAGCATAACCAGCCTCGGGCTCTTTGAGCCGACCCTGGTTGCAGAAATATGGGGGGGAAAATGACAGGGGTTCCCCCATATTTAAGCAACCAGCATCGGGCTCTACGCCTGGTCCTGGTTCCAAAAATACGGGGGACAAAAAGAGTAGGGGTCCGCCGTATTTCTAAAACCAGCACCGGGCTCCACTAGCTGGACAGATAATGCCACAGCCGGGGGTCACTTTTATATAGTGCCCTGCGGCCGTGGCATCAAAAATCCAACTAGTCACCCCTGGCCGGGGTACCCTGGGGGAGTGGGGACCCCTTCAATCAAGGGGTCCCCCCCCCAGCCACCCAAGGGCCAGGGGTGATGCCCGAGGCTGTCCCCCCCCATCCAATTGGCTGCGGATGGGGGGCTGATAGCCTTTTGTGAAAATTAAAAGATATTGTTTTTAGTAGCAGTACTACAAGGCCCAGCAAGCCTCCCCCGCATGCTGGTACTTGGAGAACCACAAGTACCAGCATGCGGCGGAAAAACGGGCCCGCTTTGACCTGTAGTACTACTACTAAAAAAATACCCAAAAAAAGACAATACACACACACCTTGAAAGTAAAGTTTTATTACATCCATCCACACAAACATACATACATACTTACCTTATGTTCACACGAGGGTCGGTCCTCTTCTCCAGTAGAATCCAAGGGGTACCTGTTGAATAAATTCTACTCACCAGATCCAGGGTACCAGGCTCCTCGGATAATCCTTTTGTAATCCACGTACTTGATAAAAAAAAAAAAAACGGAGAGCCGAGCCACGCACTGAAAGGGGACCCCATGTTTTCACATGGGCCCCCTTTCCCCGAATGCCAGAAACCCACTCTGACTGATGTCTAAGTGGGTTTCTTCAGCCAATCAGGGAGCGCCACGTTGTAGCACCCTCCTGATCGGCTGTGTGCTCCTGTACTGACTGACAGGCAGCACGCGGCAGTGTTACAATGTAGCGCCTATGCGCTCCATTGTAACCAATGGTGGGAACTTTGAGGTCAGCGGTGAGGTCACTTTCGGTCAACCGCTGACTACAAAGTTCCCACCATTGGTTACAATGGAGCGCATAGGCGCTACATTGTAACACTGCCGTGTGCCGCCTGTCAGACAGTACAGGAGCACACAGCCGATCAGGAGGGTGCTACAACGTGGCGCTCCCTGATTGGCTGAAGAAACCCACTTAGACATCAGTCAGAGTGGGTTTCTGGCATTCGGGGAAAGGGGGCCCATGTGAAAACATGGGGTCCCCTTTCAGTGCGTGGCTCGGCTCTCCGTTTTTTTTTTTTTAATCAAGTACGTGGATTACAAAAGGATTATCCGAGGAGCCTGGTACCCTGGATCTGGTGAGTAGAATTTATTCAACAGGTACCCCATGGATTCTACTGGAGAAGAGGACCGACCCTCGTGTGAACATAAGGTAAGTATGTATGTATGTTTGTGTGGATGCATGTAATAAAACTTTACTTTCAAGGTGTGTGTGTATTGTCTTTTTTTGGGTATTTTTTTAGTAGTAGTACTACAGGTACCAGCGGGCCCGTTTTTCCGCCGCATGCTGGTACTTGTGGTTCTCCAAGTACCAGCATGCGGGGGAGGCTTGCTGGGCCTTGTAGTACTGCTACTAAAAACAATATCTTTTCATTTTCACAAAAGGCTATCAGCCCCCCATCCGCAGCCAATTGGATGGGGGGGACAGCCTCGGGCTTCACCCCTGGCCCTTGGGTGGCTGGGGGGGGGGACCCCTTGATTGAAGGGGTCCCCACTCCCCCAGGGTACCCCGGCCAGGGGTGACTAGTTGGATTTTTGATGCCACGGCCGCAGGGCACTATATAAAAGTGACCCCCGGCTGTGGCATTATCTGTCCAGCTAGTGGAGCCCGGTGCTAGTTTTAAAAATACGGGGGACCCCTACTCTTTTTGTCCCCCGTATTTTTGGAACCAGGACCAGGCGCAGAGCCCGATGCTGGTTGCTTAAATATGGGGGAACCCATGTCAATTTTTTCCCCATATTTCTGCAACCAGGATCGGCTTAAAGAGCCCGAGGCTGGTTATGCTTAGGAGGGGGGACCCCACGCAATTTTTTTAAAGAAAATAACCACTTTCCCACCCCTTCCCACTGATATACATGCACGGATCTCATGGATCCCTGCATGCCTATACAATCACGGATTAAAAAAGCAGGTCTGTTTTTTTTTAGCACTTTTTTACGAGTTGAAATTTTTCACGGCAGTGTTTTATTTTTTTTTGCTTTGCACTTCTTAGTAAATGACTGAGATTCATACTTAAACAGCCGCGTTTTGACCGATGGTGCATTCATTCGTAATTTCTTTCTTGGACTTCCAAAAAATTACGAATGCCCTCATCACTGCCGTGATTATTGCTTAGTAAATTACCGAGATGACACTTTGATGAAAAAACGGCATCTCGGTCAAAATCGGGACCTTAGTAAATATACCCCATCATATGCAAACATCTGCCCCTGCACATCTCCACTCATCATATGCAAACATCTGCTCCTGCACATCTCCTCCACTCATCATATGCAAACATCTGCCCCTGAGCATCTCCTCCGCTCATCATATGCAAACATCTGCCCCTGCACATCTCCTCCACTCATCATATGCAAACATCTGCTCCTGCACATCTCCTCCACTCATCATATGCAAACATCTGCCCCTGCACATCTCCTCCACTCATCATATGCAAACATCTGCCCCTGCACATCTCCTCCACTCATCATATGCAAACATCTGCCCCTGCACATCTCCTCCACTCATCATATGCAAACATCTGCCCCTGCACATCTCCTCCACTCATCATATGCAATCATCTGCTCCCGCACATCTCCTCCACTCATCATATGCAAACATCTGCCCCTGCACATCTCCTCCACTCATCATATGCAAACATCTGCCCCTGCACATCTCCTCCGCTCATCATATGCAATCATCTGCTCCCGCACATCTCCTCCACTCATCATATGCAAACATCTGCCCCTGCACATCTCCTCCGCTCGTCATATGCAAACATCTGCCCCTGCACATCTCCTCCACTCATCATATGCAATCATCTGCTCCCGCACATCTCCACTCATCATATGCAAACATCTGCCCCTGAGCATCTCTTTCGCTCAGCATATGCAAATATCTGCCCCTGCACAACTCTTCTGCTCAATATATGCAAACATCTGCCCCTGCACAACTCCTCCGCTCAGCATATGCAACATCTGCCCCTGCTTTTTGCTCCGCACACTGGTGCTCTGCGTCAGAAATCTATGTGCATTTGTGTAAAGTAGAAAGCACGCAGTGGATAAATAACCTTTGATAAGTGATTGTAAGTGTGACAGATACATTAATTAGCAACACCATTAATATTTTGCTGTTACACCCATAGCATTGGCTTTAAAATGTTTTCATTATAGAAGCTGAAGAAGAACGAGACAGCGGGGTAAGGAAGGAAGCAGGAAACAGCTCTCATTTCCCATCCACTTTTGTTTTAAGAAACAAAATCACTGTGAAGCAAAAATGTAGAAATTGTTCTTTATGTAACATACAGCCCCATGGCAGAGATTTGGGTTGCCCAGTACGCTGGGTGGCTGTGTTACTGTACGGGGGGTATGCAATCAGTTTCTGAATGTCCAGTGCATAGTAGACACAATGGGGTAAATTTACTAAGGTGGGAGTTTTTTTTAGAACTAGTGATGTTATCCATAGCAACCAATCAGATTCTATCTATTATCTTCAAGAAGCAGCTACATAAGTGTTAAGTAGAATCTGATTGATTGCTATGAGCAACATCACCATTTCTAAAAAAAAAACCTCCCACCTTAGTAAATTTACCCCAATGTGACTGTCTGGGTGTGAACCATAGACGTTCTTATAATGGGTGCAGTGTGCGGGGGGAGGGGGGGGGGGGGGCACACACCACACACACATTGCACCTATATAGTATACTTACTCCTCCGCAGTCCCACGGCGGCATACTTGCAGTGCGGGCACAAATAGCTTGGAAAATTACATCTGTGGCCATTTCCGAGTAATTTGCTAATGCACCCTTGAGATGTCCCCGGGAACAAGGAGCGGGCGCCATGTTCCAGAAGACCTGCAGCATGGGTAGTAGACTCTGTTATTCTGCCCAAGTCTACTAGCTGCTGGAGAGAAGGGGGCCCGCAACAGAGGCTGCACGCAGGTCCCCTCCTCTCTTAAAACACCCCTGGTGAGAACTGTAATCTCTGGCTAAAGTTCTTGTGAAATGTAAAGGCACAGAACCGTATATAAGCAGCATTGCACACTGAGGAATCCAGCAAGTTCACTTCCTTCACAGACTCGTTATGGAGCTCAACAGAGGCCACCGGAGAGCCATGCCCTTCTATCTAAAAGAGAGGTCTGCAACAGCTGTAGAGTTTTGACCGACTGTAAGTTGCTTTTGGGGAGGGAGAACTGTCCTGAACCACTGTGTTTGAGTGGTTTGCAGAATGTTGTGCGGGAGACAGTCCTTGGAAGACGAGGAACGCTGCAGCCAACCTGTGTCTGCCATCAACCAAGGACAACATTGCAGCCATGCAAGCCATAGTTGAGGTGGACGCCATGGTGACTGTGGCCCAGTTAAAAAAGGTGATAGGCATCTCATCAGGATCCATCAGCTTGTTACTCCAGGAAAAGCTTGGCCTGAGTATGTTTATGCACGCTGGGTGTCCCATCAGCTGACTCGAGAGCAGAAGGAGGCTCTGGTGACTTGGTACCGCAACATGCTGGCTGTCGCAATCCTGACTGTAGGTTTCATATTTGGTGACTTACCCCTACCATCTGTCCCGGATCCTGTGTCTTTTTACTCACTGAGTTAAACAGCTTGTCAGCACTGAGTTTTCCTGAGTTCTCTGCCTGAAAGGTGATAGTTAATTAGCTCCACCTGTGGTGAGCTCCTGTGTGAAGCTGAATTCAGTAATCTGTAGTTTAGGCCTAAAAGCCAGCATCTTATGTTTTGCAGAAGTTCAGGCTTCAGTGTTCTCTCGGCCTGCTAGGCCTCATTCTACATCACAGCCTAGGCTAGAGTAGTCACATGACAGTGACTGTTCACCTGACCCAGAGTTGTCCAATCCTCTGCCAGCCTGAGACTCTCTGCATCACCTAATCCTGCTCACCAATCACTAAGGACCAGGAAGTATAAGTCAGGAGGCTGAGTTAGAAACTGGGCCAGTTCCTTGTGTCACACTCACAGCTATGTGTGAGTCTTCAAGCTGAGCTCCCTAAAGGTAACCTTTATACTCTAGTTCCTGTGAAAACTCTGTTCCTTGTTACCCTGTTTGGTTTACTTTTGTGTTGCCACTGATGATCACTATTTCCACGAGTCTCAAAGTAAAGGCACAGCTGCAGTGGTTCATCTTAAAGGCACAGTATTATATTCCATAGTCTCAGCTGAAAACCACAGCTGCCGTGGTTCATCTTTACTGCTGTTGTAGTTGTGATCTCCAGAGCTCCCGTATCCCTGCAGCATCTCCGTGCCTCAGCATCTCCGTGCCTCAGCATCTCCGCGCCTCAGTACCTCAGCACCTCCGTGCCTCAGTACCTCAGTGCCTCAGTATCTCCGTGCCTCAGTACCTCTGTGCCTCAGTACCTCCGTGCCTCCCAGCACCTCCGTGCCTCAGCACCTCGTGCCCTCAGCATCTCCGTGCTTCCAGCACCTCGTGCCTCCAAGCACCCCAGTGTCTCTACGCACCCCAGTGTCTCTACGCACCCCAGTGTCTCTACGCACTTCCGTGCCTCCTAGCACCTCAGTGTCTCCAAGCATCCAGTGCACTTTAGCACAGTTGTACCTGGTATTCTTCACTGATTCATCAGCGCCTTTCCAGTTCTGTCTTTCAGGAGACCTTCAGCGTTCACACGTGCCCCCTGTCTGCCGACCTAATCCTGCATGGGGAGAACCTAGATTCGGCCATCTCTGCTGCGGTTCCTCTTCCCAGTCACCGGAAGAAGCCCCGAGTCCACAACACTCCCAAACCAGGTCAGTGGTAGTATTCATATAATTCTCCAGTCGCCTGCACAGACTTCACTAACACCGGGTTCACAAAACCTCAGTCATGACACTGGCCAGGTAACTTTGATGGTGGTCGCTCAAACTCTGCCAAGAAGATCATCAGTAGTGATGAATCCTGGATCTACAGTTTTGACCCCAAGACCAAACAGCAGTTGGCCAAGTGGACCCCAGTCTGAGGTGCACTGCGACAGAAGATCCAATGTGAGCACAATGTGGCCAATCAGATGCTGACTGTTTTTATGGCCAAGACTGGTCTGTAGCTACTGTACCTCTGATGCAGCAGTGCACTGTCACTGGGGACTAGTACGCCAACCAATGCCTGCTGCAAATACTGGAAGCCATTTCCAGGCGCCGTCCAAGAACTTGCACTTGTGGTGTCCTTCTCCATCACAACAATGCACTTGCCTACAAGTACAGGAAAGTAGGGGATTTTCTTGCCCATCAATGCATCTAGGAGCTTGGTCATTGACTGTACAGTCCACACCTGGGCTCCCTGCAATTTCTTCATGTTGCCACAAATCAAGCGCAAGATTTGCGGGATTCGTTTAGTCACCGGAAGCTGCAGTGGAGACCTTCATCTAGCATGTACAAGACATACCAGCTTTGGAATGGTCCAGGTGCTTCACAAAGTGGTTTGAACGCATGCAACTTTGTAAATATAATTTTTGTGCAACCGGAAATGTATTGCACACCCCTTGCAATGGCAGGGGACAAGGGACAGGAGACAAGAACTTAATGTGCGCTTGTCACTCGCACCGCCAATCTGTTACAGAGCTGGGGGGGGGGGGGCAGAGAGAGTACTTCCAAATATTAAGTATCCCTGGGTTGTATCTACAGTGGATAAGCAGAAAGCAGCCCCCATAATTTCTAAGCATTCCGTAGCGTGGTACCAGTAGCTAATGCCATCTTCAGCTGTGTTAGCCATTGTAGCCTATGTCCAGAGCTGGATTAACAGGGCATCTGGGACAGTCGCCCAGGGGCCCACACATAGATTCATCATCACCTGTGTTGGGGGCACTGTGACATAATGTGAACTGAGGTCTCCATGTGGCATGGGGGCACTAGAGTGTGTTTAACACATATGCAGTGCTGTGACTACGTATTTACACAATATATCTATTAATAACATTGCCAGTGTATAATTTTGACAGTTTTATTGGTAGGGGGACCTCATAAATTGTGGCCAAAATTATAGGATTACCCACCGCGTCCAGGTAACCTCTAGAGATGAGCGGGTTCGGTTCCTCGGAATCCGAACCCCCCCGAACTTCAGCCTTTTTACACGGGTCCGAGGCAGAATCGGATCTTCCCGCCTTGCTCGGTTAACCCGAGCGCGCCCGAACGTCGTCATCCCGCTGTCGGATTCTTGCGAGGCTCGTATTCTATCGCGAGACTCGGATTCTATATAAGGAGCCACGTGTCGCCGCCATTTTCACACGTGCATTGAGATTGATAGGGAGAGGACGTGGCTGGCGTCCTCTCCGTTAGAATAGATAGAGACACTTGAGTTGATTTACTACTAACTTAGTAATTTTGGGGAGCATTAGGAGTACTCAGAGTGCAGAGTTTTGCTGATAGTTACTAGTGACCACCACCAGTTTTATTTATTATTTAATATAATCCGTTCTCTGCCTGAAAAAAAACGATACACAGTCACATACCATATCTGTGCTCAGCCTCAGTGTGCTGCATGATAATATCATCTATGTATATCTGACTGTGCTGAGTGCTCACTGCTCACACAGCTGAATTGTGGGGGAGACTGGGGTGCAGTTATAGCAGGAGTACAGTGCACACTTTTGCTGCCAGTGTGACTGACCAGTGACCACCAGTATATTGTCTGCCTGAAAAAGTTAAACACTCCTGTGGTGTTTTTTTTTTTTATTCTATAAACGCATTCTGCTGACAGTGTCCAGCAGGTCCGTCATTCATTATATTATATAAATATTTACCTGCAGTAGTGTTATATTTTTTTTGTTCATCTCTATCATCTTTATCATCTCTATATTAGCAGACGCAGTACGGTAGTCCATGGCTGTGGCTACCTCTGTGTCGTCAGTGCTCGTCCGTAATTGTATACCTACCTGTGGTGGGGTTTATTTTTCTATCTTCTTCATACTAGTAGTTTAGGAGTCTGCTGACAGTGTCCAGCAGGTCCGTCATTATATTATATATACCTGCAGTAGTGATATATATATATTTTTTATATCATTATCATCTCTATACTAGAAGACGCAGTACGGTAGTCCACGGCTGTAGCTACCTCTGTCGTCAGTGCTCGTCCATAATTGTATACCTACCTGTGGTGGGGTTTTTTTTTTCTATCTTCTTCATACTAGTAGTTTAGGAGTCTGCTGACAGTGTCCAGCAGGTCCGTCATTATATTATATATACCTGCAGTAGTGATATATATATATTTTTTTTATATCATTATCATCTCTATACTAGCAGACGCAGTACGGTAGTCCACGGCTGTAGCTACCTCTGTGTCGTCAGTGCTCGTCCATAATTGTATACCTACCTGTGGTGGGTTTTTTTTTTCTATCTTCTTCATACTAGTAGTTTAGGAGTCTGCTGACAGTGTCCAGCAGGTCCGTCATTATATTATATATACCTGCAGTAGTGATATATATATATTTTTTATATCATTATCATCTCTATACTAGCAGACGCAGTACGGTAGTCCACGGCTGTAGCTACCTCTGTGTCGTCAGTCACTCGTCATCCATAAGTATACTAGTATCCATCCATCTCCATTGTTTACCTGAGGTGCCTTTTAGTTGTGCCTATTAAAATATGGAGAACAAAAATGTTGAGGTTCCAAAAATAGGGAAAGATCAAGATCCACTTCCACCTCGTGCTGAAGCTGCTGCCACTAGTCATGGCCGAGACAATGAAATTCCATCAACGTCGTCTGCCAAGGCCGATGCCCAATGTCATAGTACAGAGCATGTAAAATCCAAAACACAAAATATCAGTAAAAAAAGGACTCAAAAATCTAAAATAAAATCGTCGGAGGAGAAGCGTAAACTTGCCAATATGCCATTTACCACACGGAGTGGCAAGGAACGGCTGAGGCCCTGGCCTATGTTCATGGCTAGTGGTTCAGCTTCACATGAGGATGGAAGCACTCAGCCTCTCGCTAGAAAAATGAAAAGACTTAAGCTGGCAAAAGCACAGCAAAGAACTGTGCGTTCTTCGAAATCACAAATCCACAAGGAGAGTCCAATTGTGTCGGTTGCGATGCCTGACCTTCCCAACACTGGACGTGAAGAGCATGCGCCTTCCACCATTTGCACGCCCCCTGCAAGTGCTGGAAGGAGCACCCGCAGTCCAGTTCCTGATAGTCAGATTGAAGATGTCAGTGTTGAAGTACACCAGGATGAGGAGGATATGGGTGTTGCTGGCGCTGGGGAGGAAATTGACAAGGAGGATTCTGATGGTGAGGTGGTTTGTTTAAGTCAGGCACCCGGGGAGACACCTGTTGTCCGTGGGAGGAATATGGCCATTGACATGCCTGGTGAAAATACCAAAAAAATCAGCTCTTCGGTGTGGAAGTATTTAAACAGAAATGCGGACAACAGGTGTCAAGCCGTGTGTTGCCTTTGTCAAGCTGTAATAAGTAGGGGTAAGGACGTTAACCACCTCGGAACATCCTCCCTTATACGTCACCTGCAGCGCATTCATCATAAGTCAGTGACAAGTTCAAAAACTTTGGGCGACAGCGGAAGCAGTCCACTGACCAGTAAATCCCTTCCTCTTGTAACCAAGCTCACGCAAACCACCCCACCAACTCCCTCAGTGTCAATTTCCTCCTTCCCCAGGAATGCCAATAGTCCTGCAGGCCATGTCACTGGCAATTCTGACGAGTCCTCTCCTGCCTGGGATTCCTCCGATGCATCCTTGCGTGTAACGCCTACTGCTGCTGGCGCTGCTGTTGTTGCTGCTGGGAGTCGATGGTCATCCCAGAGGGGAAGTCGTAAGACGACTTTTACTACTTCCACCAAGCAATTGACTGTCCAACAGTCCTTTGCGAGGAAGATGAAATATCACAGCAGTCATCCTGCTGCAAAGCGGATAACTGAGGCCTTGGCATCCTGGGCGGTGAGAAACGTGGTTCCGGTATCCATCATTACTGCAGAGCCAACTATAGACTTGTTTGAGGTACTGTGTCCCCGGTACCAAATACCATCTAGGTTCCATTTCTCTAGGCAGGCGATACCGAAAATGTACACAGACCTCAGAAAAAGACTCACCAGTGTCCTAAAAAATGCAGTTGTACCCAATGTCCACTTAACCACGGACATGTGGACAAGTGGAGCAGGGCAGACTCAGGACTATATGACTGTGACAGCCCACTGGGTAGATGTATTGACTCCCGCCGCAAGAACAGCAGCGGCGGCACCAGTAGCAGCATCTCGCAAACGCCAACTCTTTCCTAGGCAGGCTACACTTTGTATCACCGCTTTCCAGAATACGCACACAGCTGAAAACCTCTTACGGCAACTGAGGAAGATCATCACAGAATGGCTTACCCCAATTGGACTCTCCTGTGGATTTATGGCATCGGACAACGCCAGCAATATTGTGTGTGCATTAAATCTGGGCAAATTCCAGCACGTCCCATGTTTTGCACATACCTTGAATTTGGTGGTACAGAATTATTTAAAAAACGACAGGGGCGTGCAAGAGATGCTGTCGGTGGCCAGAAGAATTGCGGGACACTTTCGGCGTACAGGCACCACGTACAGAAGACTGGAGCAACACCAAAAACGCCTGAACCTGCCCTGCCATCATCTGAAGCAAGAAGTGGTAACGAGGTGGAATTCAACCCTCTATATGCTTCAGAGGTTGGAGGAGCAGCAAAAGGCCATTCAAGCCTATACAACTGACCACGATATAGGAGGTGGAATGCACCTGTCTCAAGCGCAGTGGAGAATGATTTCAACGTTGTGCAAGGTTCTGCAACCTTTTGAACTTGCCACACGTGAAGTCAGTTCAGACACTGCCAGCCTGAGTCAGGTCATTTCCCTCATCAGGCTTTTGCAGAAGAAGCTGGAGACATTGAAGGAGGAGCTAACACTGAGCGATTCCGCTAGGCATGTGGGACTTGTGGATGGAGCCCTTAATTCGCTTAACAAGGATTCACGGGTGGTCAATCTGTTGAAATCAGAGCACTACATTTTGGCCACCGTGCTCGATCCTAGATTTAAAACCTACCTTGGATCTCTCTTTCCGGCAGACACAAGTCTGCAGGGGTTCAAAGAACTGCTGGTGAGAAAATTGTCAAGTCAAGCGGAACGCGACCTGTCAACATCTCGTCCTTCACATTCTCCCGCAACTGGGGGTGCGAGGAAAAGGCTCAGAATTCCGAGCCCACCCGCTGGCGGTGATGCAGGGCAGTCTGGAGCGACTGCTGATGCTGACATCTGGTCCGGACTGAAGGACCTCACAACGATTACGGACATGTCGTCTACTGTCACTGCATATGATTCTCTCACCATTGAAAGAATGGTGGAGGATTATATGAGTGACCGCATCCAAGTAGGCACGTCAGACAGTCCGTACGTATACTGGCAGGAAAAAGAGGCAATTTGGAGGCCCTTGCACAAACTGGCTTTATTCTACCTAAGTTGCCCTCCCACAAGTGTGTACTCCGAAAGAGTGTTTAGTGCCGCCGCTCACCTTGTCAGCAATCGGCGTACGAGGTTACTTCCAGAAAATGTGGAGAAGATGATGTTCATTAAAATGAATTATAATCAATTCCTCCATGGAGACATTCACCAGCAGCAATTGCCTCCACAAAGTACACAGGGAGCAATTGCCTCCACAAAGTACACGGTGATGAATCGGAGGATGATAATGAGGTGGACATCTTGCCTCTGTAGAGCCAGTTTGTGCAAGGAGAGATTAATTGCATCTTTTTTGGTGGGGGTCCAAACCAACCCGTCATTTCAGTCACAGTCGTGTGGCAGACCCTGTCACTGAAATGATGGGTTGGTTAAAGTGTGCATGTCCTGTTTATACAACATAAGGGTGGGTGGGAGGGCCCAAGGACAATTCCATCTTGCACCTCTTTTTTCTTTCATTTTTCTTTGCGTCATGTGCTGTTTGGGGAGTGTTTTTTGGAAGGGCCATCCTGCGTGACACTGCAGTGCCACTCCTAGATGGGCCAGGTGTTTGTGTCGGCCACTAGGGTCGCTTATCTTAGTCACACAGCTACCTCATTGCGCCTCTTTTTTTTCTTCTTTGCGTCATGTGCTGTTTGGGGAGTATTTTTTGGAAGGGCCATCCTGTGTGACACTGCAGTGCCACTCCTAGATGGGCCAGGTGTTTGTGTCGGCCACTAGGGTCACTTATCTTAGTCACACAGCTACCTCATTGCGCCTCTTTTCTTCTTTGCGTCATGTGCTGTTTGGGGAGTATTTTTTGGAAGGGCCATCCTGCGTGACACTGCAGTGCCACTCCTAGATGGGCCAGGTGTTTGTGTCGGCCACTTGGGTCACTGAGCTTAGTCATCCAGCGACCTCGGTGCAAATTTTAGGACTAAAAATAATATTGTGAGGTGTGAGGTGTTCAGAATAGACTGAAAATGAGTGGAAATTATGGTTATTGAGGTTAATAATACTTTGGGATCAAAATGACCCCCAAATTCTATGATTTAAGCTGTTTTTTAGGTTTTTTTTTAAAAAAAACACCCGAATCCAAAACACACCCGAATCCGACAAAAAAAATTCGGTGAAGTTTTGCCAAAACGCGTTCGAACCCAAAACACGGCCACGGAACCGAACCCAAAACCAAAACACAAAACCCGACAAATTTCCGGTGCACATCTCTAGTAACCTCATCAGTGGGTAAGTCCCTAACATTCTAGGACATTGTACACCCCCAAGCCAGCACAACCGAACCACCCAAAGGCACCACACTAGTGAAAGATAGCAAGTGAAGTGCTAAAAGAGTGTTATATAAGTGAGTATTTTTCATATTTCAAAGAGGCATATATATATATATATATATATATATATATAAAATCACATTTTGTATTTTGCAATGTAACCCAGCTCTGTTTTGTTTGATTACATGCAGATAGCTTTGTGTCTATCATACATTATATATTTGTTCTTTCTAGATATATTTAAAGGTGAGTACACAGTTTAGCAAGTGGCCACAGAGATGCTTTTTACACCTTCAAAATATATATAGATTTTTTTACATGACCTTGAAAGTATTACAGTATATCAGATCCCATATGCAGGGCCACCAAGACATCAGACGGGATTAGGTGCTAGGGAGGCAAGGCCACCTCTGGGGTGTGGCTACTCCCCTCTGACTCATCATGAACGTGAAGTTGGTGCACATCTGGAAGGCATGGTAGCAGCATGACAGGAAGTTAGTGGTTAGACTTCCCCTGCACTCCCAAGCACCTACAGATGCCCAGTCTCTTGTCATTTACTCTCCCTCACCCCCTCTCGCCATCCCTATCTTTATGGGAGAATATAGTGCACCACATTTACATGCTTTTAAGTATTATGAGAGGTAGACTTTTCTGTCTGAAGCTTTCTACACACGTGTAAAGCTGGGACCAGCACCACATGTATTAAGGGAAGAGCAGGGTTTTATGAGGGAATGAAAGGAAGTAGGAGGGAATGGACCAATGGAAGCCTAAGCATAGGCATAAAATGCATGCTGAGTTGCATATACTGTATATGTCTATGTACACTCTTCAAAATAAACACATAAATGCATCCGGGCTGCATGAATACATGATTAAGATGCATCAACATACGCTTTAACCATATCATGATGATGCAATATTGATGATGAATGACATTTTACTGTTTACTGTTAAAAAAAAAAATTAAAGTTTTAATAAAAAAATAATAAAATGGAGTGGCCTACCTCCAAATGCAACCATATCCTGTACTGGTTTTACAGTTGCAGGGAATATCAATGGATTATCCCCTCTAAAGCCATATCATGGGGTTCCTTAATGTGGCACAGCCACAGCCTGCTCAGCACAGGGATACATTCTTCAGGAGAATCAAACACACATAAAATTCCATGGGGAATTTAAGAAAAATACCAAATGATTCATGTATGGAAAGCCATGTTGTGAATGACAGGCTGTGATGCCCGTCCACATTAGCCAATACAGAACAATTGTGCTTTGATTGGTCATGTTGAAAGTGGAGTGCGCGACTGTGAAGACTCCTCCATGTTGCTACTCCTCCAGGAAGACTTCATTTGCTGTACCAAGATGGCCACTAAGGTCACTACTGAACATGTGCGGAGCCATCTTGAGACTGTGTGACAGTGCCACAATGGTTCCACTCAGCTCCAGTGAGACCTGTGATACTTGCTGCTTTAGACGCTCTTCGGGCATCCTGCACTGGTACCCAGTACCTACCTATATACAGTCACTGGCAGTTGATTTATATGACACCCCGCTCCGCTCCTTATAACAGTGTGTATAACAGTAAGTACGGCTATATCTGCTTTATCTTCAATAAAACCACTCCATTGGTTAAGAAACTGGGCTGTTCATAGTTGTAAGGCATGCGCACACATATTTCCAACAGAGCAAAGCATGAGAAATCCACTGTGATTGATTACTAGTGGTTAGACTGTTTAACATTAGGACAGGTTTCACAGTTATAGCATGATTAACCCATCCGGTCATAGCCTGGTGCTCGTCACCCACAGTTGTTATATCTAGCCCAGGGTATGAGCGCGGGAGCTTACATCACTCTTGTGGTGGGGACCCCAAATCATTTACTTTATGTACTAGAGATGAGCGAGTCCAGTTCTCTGAGAACCGGACCCACCTGAACTTTGCAATACGAGTCCGAATCTGAGTCTGGCTCGGGACTTCCCACCTTACTTGGATCCCAAAACGAAGCAAAACGTCATCATCCTGCTGTCAGATTCTTGCAGGTTTTGGATTCTCTAAAGGTCCCTGGTAATTGGCGCATCTTCACTCCGGCTCTATACTGGACGGATGTGTACATACTTACTTACTTAGGCACTTTTCATGTTTTGTGTTTTGGTTCTGGTGCCATGCTCGTGTTTTGGATCTGGATTGATTTCGCCAAAACCACCCTTTCGTGTTTTGGTTTTGGTTTTGGTTTTGGGTCTGGATGGTTTTTGGGGAAAAAACATAAAAACAGCTAAAATCACAGAATTTGGTGGTAATTTTGATCCTACGATATTATTAACCTCAATAACATTCATTTCCACTCATGTCCAGTCTATTCTGAAGACCTCACACCTCACAATATTGTTTTTAGGCCAAAAGGTTGCACCGAGGTGGCTGTAAGCTAAGCGACACAAGTGTATGACACAAACACCTGGCCCTTCTAGGAGTGGCACTGCAGTGTCAGACAGGGTGGCAGATTTAAAAAATAGGCCTCAAACAGCACATCATGCAAAGAAATGAAAGAGGTGCAATGAGGTAGCTGTATGACTAAGCTAAGCAACACAAGTGTGCGGCACAAACACCTGGCCCATCTAGGAGTGGCACTGCAGTTGCAGACAGGATGGCACTTAAAAAAACTAAGCCCCAAACAGCACATCATGCAAAGAAGTAAAAGAGGTGCAATGAGGTAGCTGTATGACTTAGCTAAGCAACACAAGTGTGCGGCACAAACACCTGGCCCATCTAGGAGTGGCACTGCAGTTGCAGACAGGATGGTACTTAAAAAAACTAGTCCCCAAACAGCACATCATGCAAAGAAGTAAAAGAGGTGCAATGAGGTAGCTGTATGACTAAGCTAAGCGACACAAGTGTGCGGCACAAACACCTGGCTCATCTAGGAGTGGCACTGCAGTGGCAGACAGGATGGCAAATTTAAAAACTAGTCCCCAAACAGCACATCATGCAAAGAAGTAAAAGAGGTGCAATGAGTTAGCTGTATGACTAAGCTAAGCGACACAAGTGTGCGGCACAAACACCTGGCCCATCTAGGAGTGGCACTGCAGTGTCAGAAAGGATGGCACTTAAAAAACAAGTCCCCAAACAGCGCATCATTAAGAAGAAGAAAAAGAGATGCAATGAGGTAGCTGTATGACTAAGTTAAGCGACACAAGTGTGCGGCACAAACAACATGGGACGTGCTGGAATTTGCCCAGATGTAATACAAGAAAAAGAGGTGCAAGATGGAATTGTCCTTGGGCCCTCCCACCCACCCTTATGTTGTATAAGCAGGACATGCACATTTGAACAAACCAATAACTTCAGCGACAGGGTCTGCCACACGGCTGAAATGATTGAAAAGAAGCAATCAATCTCTCCTTGCACAAACTGGCTCTACAGAGGCAACATGTCAACCTCATCAAAATACTCTGATTCCTCACCCCTTTCAGTGTGTACATCCTCCTCCTCCTCACAGATTATTAATTCGTCCCCACTGGAATCCACCATCACAGGTCCCTGTGTACTTTCTGGAGGCAATTGCTGGTAAAGGTCTTCCCGGAGGAATTTATAATTAATTTTGATTAACATCATCTTCTCCACATTTTGTGGAAGTAACCTCCTACGCCGATCACTGGCAAGGTTACCGGCTGCACTAAACACTCTTTCGGAGTACACACTGGAGGCGGGGCAACTTAGGTAAAATAAAGCCAGTTTGTGCAAGGGCATACAAATTGCCTCTTTTTCCTGCCAGTATATGTACATGCCTGACATGCCTACTTAGATGCAGTCACTCATATAATCCTCCACCATTCTTCCAATGGTGACAGAATCATATGCTGTGACAGTAGACATTGTTTGCATGTCCTTCAGTCCGGATCAGATGTCAGCACTCGCTCCTGACTGCAATGCATCACCGCCAGCGGGTGGGCTAGGAAATCTTATCCTTTCCCTCGCAGCCCCAGTTGCGGGAGAAAATGAAGGAGGAGCTGTCGACGGGTCACGTTCCGCTTGAGTTGACAATTTTCTCACCAGCAGGTCTTTGAACCTCTGCAGACTTGTGTTTGCTGGAAAGAGAGATACAACATAAATTTTAAACCGAGGATCGAGCACGGTGGCCAAAAAGTAGTGCTCTGATTTCAACAGATTGACCACCCTTGAATCCTGGCAAAGCGAATTAAGGGCTCCATCCACAAGTCCCACATACTTTGCAGAATTGCTCCGTCTTAGCTCCTCCTTCAATTTCTCCAGCTGCTTCTGCAAAAGCCTGATGAGGGGAATGACCTGACTCAAACTGGCAGTGTCTGAACTGACTTCATGTGTGGCAAGTTCGAAGGGTTGGAGAACCTTGCACAAGATGGAAATCATTCTCCACTGCGATTGAGTCAGTTGCATTCACCCTCCTTTGCCTATATCGTAGGTGGATGTATAGGCTTGAATGGCCTTTTGCTGCTCCTCCATCCTCTGAAGCATATAGAGGGTTGAATTCCACCTCGTTACCACCTCTTGCTTCAGGTGATGGCATGGCAGGTCCAGGAGTGTTTGCTGGCACTCCAGTCTTCGGCCCGCGGTGGCTGAATGTCGAAAGAGGCCCGCAATTTTTTTCGGCCCATCAAAATATTCTGCACCACCAAACTAATTGTATGTGCAAAACATGGGACGTGCTAGAATTTGCCCAGATGTAATGCACGCAAATATTGGTGGCATTCGGGGTCATTCCGAGTTGATCGTAGCTGTGCTAAAATTAGCACAGCTACGATCAGGCACTCAGACACACGCGGGGGGACGCCCAGCACAGGGCAGTTCAGAGGTGATCGCTAGGCAACGACGGCTGGCATGTGCAGTTCCGACCCGATCGCTGCGCTGCGGTAAACTGCAGCGAGCGATAGGGTTGGAATGACCCCCATTGTCCAATATCACAAATCCCCAGGAGAGTCTAAGTGGGGTAAGACATTGTACGATGATGTCCCTCAGTTTCCGTAAGAGTGTGCCTCTTACGGAAAGCAGTGCTACATAGCATAGCCTTCCTAGGAACAAGTTGGCGTGTGCGAGATGCTGCTACTGGTGCCGCTGCTGTTGTTGTTACGAGGGAAGGCAATACATCTACCCAGTGGGCTGTCACAGTCATATAGTCCTTAGTCTGCCCTGTTCCACTTGTCCACATGTCAGTGGTTAATTGGACAGTGGGTACAACTGCATTTTTTAGGACACTGAGGACACTTTTTCTGACGTCTCTGTACATTCTCGGTATAGACACTTCTTAGCAGTTTCTGAGTAGCTTCAACCTTACTCGGCATCTGCGATCAGTTCAGTGCTTGTCGTTCCTGGGTTGACGTCATAAACACACCCAGCGTTCGCCCAGACACTCCTCCGTTTCTCCATCTACTCCCGCGTTTTTCCCAGAAACGGTAGCGTTTTTCCGCACACACCCATAAAACGGCCAGTTTCCGCCCAGTAACACCCACTTCCTGTTAATCACACTACGATCACCAGAACGAAGAAAAAGCCGTGAGTAAAATTTCTAACTGCATAGCAAATTTACTTGGCGCAGTCGCACTGCGGAAATTGCGCATGCGCACTAAGCGGAAAATCGCTGCGATGCGAAAAAAATTACCGAGCGAACAACTCGGAATGACCCCCTTAGACATTTGTGATAAGTAAAGTTAGCAAGTGTTTTTGATACTTTACAAAATATCACACTTAGCTCCTTGCCTCTTTTTTAAACATCATTAATTATAAGTGCACCAAATTAATTGTTAAAAATAGTACGCACATGTATTCCTTTTCATTTTTTTTGGGTATTGGAGGAGGAAAATGTTGATGGAGACACACATACATGTTAGCAGGAAGTAAACTGACCACTTGATTTTTTTCTAATCATTACTCTTTCTAGATTCCAATCATTCTCTTTGCCTGCAGATACAATAATTGCCAGCCAGGCAGAATGTCTTTAGCAGGAAGTAAACTGACCACTTGATTTTTTTCTAATCATTACTCTTTCTAGATTCCAATCATTCTCTTTGCCTGCAGACAATCCAAATTACAATGTTAGTGATACATATCTTAGCTATCTTATCTATACAACATTACAAGATTAACACAATTGAGTGGCGTAAAAAGCTTGTAATATGTTGCCTTTGTTTTGTTTGAAAAACATTGTCCAAATGAATGTCAGTATTGTTGGGACAGGTTTGTGTGTGCTAAAAATTATTAAGCATGTTTTTACACATGATGCTGAAATAAACAAATATGTACTTTAAAAAAAATCTGTTTATAATAATGTATATGTGTGGCAAACTGTGTATTTACTTACACATCATCAAGTTTACAGCATCAAACATTAGGAAATAAATTATTCCTGATTACAGTAAGTTTGTGAGTCTTAAATATGATGTTGCGTCACACATAGGGACACACGTATTCCTCAAGGCAAACATATTATATGTTGAGGAGAGTTTTTTGGGAACACAGGTTCTCAAACTCGGCCATCAGGAACCCACACAGTGCATGTTTTGCAGGTCTACTCACAGAATCACAAGTGACATAATTAGCTCCACCTGTGAACCTTTTTACATATGTCTGTGAGTAATTCATACACCTGTGCTTCTACTGGGTTACGAGAAAAACATGCACTGTGTGTGGGCCTGGGGGCCGAGTTAGTGAACCTGTGCATTAGGACATAACACACAATGATAAAGTGAAATACTAAATGGATGATGTGGGCTTGTAAGAAATTAGCACTGTAAGATTTTGAACACTTATCCAGACTTAATGCATGCCACTCATAATCTGTTGTTTTGATATTAAAAAGAAACACAATACACATGCAACATTTGTTGACCATATAGCGAGGGTATGTTTGTATGTGTCAAGGAGACAGACACATTCTGAGTAATGGATTTTGACCAAAAAAACAAAACATCTATTTATGAAGACACAACAAATGAAATAAGCAAACAAAGCTTACCTTAGAAATAGCTATTGGTGATCTGTTGCCTAACCTGCCTACCTACATCAGTACTCCAAGTATCACCAGATGTCTCTAATTCCTCTGCTTGCTGGCTGCTTTCTTCCTCCTCCTCCTCAACATGTGGCAGATGTTGTGGCAAACACATGTTATGAAGAAAGCAGCAGCAGAACACAATTTGAGTCACCTTGGAGGGACTATACAACAAAAGCCCACCAGACTTATCCAGACACCGAAACCTAGATTTCAGCACACCAAAACATCTTTCTATCACATTCCATGTGGACTTATGTGCATTATTGTAATTGTGTTCAGCAGGGGTATCAGGTCGGGACAATGGAGTTAGAAGCCAAGAGAAACAGCCATATCCTCCATCACCTAAAAGACAGATATAGTAACGTGATTCATGTGAAGATACAGCAACGCATAAGTAACACACTGTGGGGCAGATGTATTAACCTGTAGAAGGCATAAGGAAGTGAAAAACCAGTGATATGTGACAATCTGATCCTAAATGTTTATTTATATATTGGAGCAGATTGGCTGGTGCCTTTAACACCTTGCACAGATCACTGGTTTCTCACTTCCTTATGCCTTCTACAGGTTAATACATCGGCACCTGTATTTGGGCAAAGTATACGCAGGCCTAGACATATCAAATTACATACCCAGCAGCCATCCATCTGGCATTTGTCCGTCCTCAAACTTATCAAAGAGGGATGACTGACTGAGGATGAAGGAGTCATGGCAGCCCCCAGGGTAACCAGCAACAACACTCATTATTTTGAGATTTGCATCACAAACCACCTGCACATTTGTGGAGTGTTCAAAATGGCGGTTTGTATATATGTGCTGCCTGCCCCTAGGTGGTCTCAGCTGAATGTGTGTGCAATCTATGGCTCCAAGCACATTGGGCATGCCAGCCAGCTCATAGAAATCTACCCTGACGGCATGCCACTGAGACTCTTGGGTAGGGAAGCAGATTGAGGCCTCGATGTGTGGCTGCAAAACAGCCAAAACCTGTGTGAACATTTTAAAGAACAATAAACTTGAGATTTTAGGACAGAACTGGCCACCGAGAAATTAAAACAAACACAAAACAGAAGAGGTTGTTAGGTATACATCACCTGTGTTAAGATTCTGGAAAATGTGGGCTGTGAGATTCCTATGACATCCCCAGACAGCCTGAAAGCTGCCAGTAGCCATAAAGTGCAACACAGCCAGGAGTTTGTGCAGGCCTGAGACAGGGCGAGAGCGTGCTGTCTCAGGGTCTAGGCCCAGTTTGACAAGGTCATACAGACGGAAAATGTTGTTACGATTTAGACGGAACATCTGTATGACCTTATCATCGGACAATGCGTTCAAGTTTAAACGCCCCCTAAAAAAACGAGGCCTGCGCAGCCTCAGCGGAACCTGTACAACCTGCTCACCATGTTTAGTTTCTTGGCCCTGGGTACTTACAGGCTGATGTCTGAGTCTGAGGAATCCCACAGCACACAAAAGATCACTGGCCCACAGTCCTGCTGCCATTTCTGAGTGTAGATGTATTGAAATGGGCCTAACATCCTTTTATAGGTATCCTAATTCAGGTGTGAGTGATTTTTTATTTGCAACACATGTAAACACGACTGAAAAAAGCAGGTCTATTTTTTTGCCGCTTTTTTTAACGAATCGCAAAAAAATACGACCGCATTTGAGCCCTCAGAGACTAACACCCAAATACGAATGAATAGTGAATTCCCGTATTCTATGAAATAACAGCCGCGTTTGACCGATGGTCTATTCATTCGTATTTCGGGACGTTGTCATTCAAACCATTACGAATAGACCAGACACTGCCGAGATTGGTGCTTAGTGAATTCCCAGATTGGGACTTAGAAAAAAAAACACAAATCGACCAAACTCAGACTTTTAGTAAATACTGGCCCTGTTGTCTGGATTTGTGTAGAAATAATTCCACACCGAAGAGGTGGCTTTTTTGGTATTTTGCCCAGGCATGACAATGGGCTCATTCATCCCACAGACAACAAGTGTCTCCCCCGGTGCCTGATTTAAAGAAACCACATCACCATCAGAATCCTCATCGTCAACTTCCTCCTCAGCGCCAGCAACACCCATATCCTCATCCTGGTGTACTTCAACAGTGACATCTTCAATTTGAATATCAGAACTGGACTGTGGCTGCTCCTTCCAGCACTTGCAGAGGGCATGCAAATGGTGGAAGGAGCCACCTCTTCCCGTCCAGTGTTGGGAAGGTCAGGCATCGCAACCACCGACACACTTGGACTCTCCTTGGGGATTTGTGATACCATCTTAGAACGCACAGTTCTTTGCTGTGCTTTTGCCAGCTTAACTCTTATCATTTTTCTAGCGGGAGGATGAGGGCTTCCATCGTCATGTGAAGGTGAACCACTAGTCATGAACATAGGCAAGGTCCTTAACCGTTCTTTACCACTCCGTGTCGTAAATGGCATATTGGCAAGTTTACGTTTCTCCTCAGACCATTTAAATTAATTTTTTTGGGTCTTTTTACTGAACTTTGGCTTTTTGGATTTTACATGCCCTCCACTATGACATTGGGCATTGGCCTTGGCAGACAACGTTGATGGCATTTCATCGTCTATGTCATGACTAGTGGCAGCAGCTTCAGCACTAGGAGGAAGTGATTCTTGATCTTTCCCTATTTTATCCTCCAAATTGTTGTTCTCCATTATTTTTCTGGAGTTATATAATACAATATGCGGCACAGGACAGCGTATGCGTATCCCTACACCACACAGGGCAAACCCTGTAAAATTATTTGGATTAAATATTAATAACCCCTTTAAATGGAGTAAATAATACACAGCACAGGTCAGTACCACTGGATATACAGCAGTATCACTGGAATTATACGGCAGTATCACTGGAATTATTTGGCAGTACCACTGAATTTATACGGCAGTACCACTGGACTGGATTTATACGGCAGTACCACTGGACTTATACAGCAGTGCCACTGGAATTATACAGCAGTATTACTGGAATTATTCGGCAGTATCACTGGAATTATACAGCAGTACCACTGGACTTATACGGCAGTACCACTGGACTTATACGGCAGTATCACTGGACATATATGGCAGTATCACTGGACTGGATTTATACGGCAGTACCACTGGACATATACGGCAGTACCACTGGACTTATACGGCAGTATCACTGGATTTATATGGCAGTACCACTGGATATATACTGCAGTATCACTGGACTGGATTTATATGCCAGTAACACTGGATATATATGGCAGTACCACTGGACATATACAGCACTATCATCACTGGATTTATACGGCAGTACCACTGGACATATACGGCAGAATCACTGGACTGGATTTATACGCCAGTACCACTGGATTTATACGGCAGTACCACTGAACATATACGGCAGTATCACTGGAATTATATGGCAGTACCACTGACTGGACATATAAGGCAGTATCACTGGACTGGATTTATACATCAGTACCATTTGATTTATACGACAGTACCACTGGACATAAACGGCAGTATCACTGGACTAGATTTATATGCCAGTACCACTGGATTTATATGGCAGTACCACTGGACATATACGGTAGTATCACTGGACTAGATTTATATGCCAGTACCACTGGATTTATACGGCAGTACCACTGGACATATACAGCAGTATCAATGGAATTATATGGCAGTACCACTGGACTGGATTTATATGCCAGTAACACTGGATATATATGGCAGTACCACTGGACATATACGGCAGTATCATCACTGGATTTATACGGCAGTACCACTGGACATATACGGCAGAATCACTGGATTAGATTTATACGCCAGTACCACTGGATTTATACGGCAGTACCACTGGACATATACGGCAGTATCACTGGAATTATAGGGCAGTATCACTGGACATATACGACAGTATCACTGGATTTATACGGCATTACTGCTGGACATATATGGCAGTACCGCTGGACATATACGGCAGTATCACTGGATTTATACGTCAGTACCGCTGGACATATACGGCAGTATCACTGGACATATACAGCAGTACCACTGGACATATACAGCAGCACAGGGACACAATCACTGGACTGATGCAGGATAACACAGCACCACTGGACTGGACTTATACAGTAGCACTGGACATATGGCAGCAGAGGACACCACCACTGTGACTGGACTGATGCAGCACAAGACACTACCACTGTACTGATGCAAGACACTGAGGATGGAGACACGTCCGCTCTCTACACTCTCCAATGCCGGAGTGAAAACGACGGTGACGCGCGGCTCATTATATGAAATCCAAACCCGTGAGAATCCGACAGCGGGATGATGACGTTTTGCCTCGTTCTGGTTTCCGAGTCAGGCGGGAAAACCCGAGCCTGACTCAGATCCGGGCTCGGGTAGTGAAGTCCAGTAGGGTTCGGTTCTCAGGGAACCGAACTCGCTCATCTCTAGTACATCTCAGTACTGTGTTGTCTGGCGTGGGGTGGGTGCTCTGTCTGCTGTATCTGGAAGGGGTGCTCCGTCTGCTGTATCCAAAATAGGGGTGCTCTGTCTGCTGTATCTCAATAAGGGGTGCTCTGCTGTAGCAGTCCAGGTGGGGTGCTTTGTCTGCTGTATCTGAAAGGAGTGCTCTGCTGTATCAGTACAGGCAGGGTGCTCTGTCTGCTGTATCTGTGCTTCCATCCAGGGGCTCAGATCCAGTGTAAAATTAAAATAATAAAAGCTAAAAACAAAAAGCCTAAAAATATAATTGTAAAAAAAATATTTTTTATCTGTTGTACCCCAGTGGTCTATAACATTTTTATTTTATTTTCATAAGTACTGTGACACTGCCGGTCAGACCGCAGTATCCTTTTTATATGTCTCACTGTCTGCTTTTAGCTGTGCAGCAGGGTTACTTCTGTCATGCAACACCACTCTCTGCCCCTGCTGCTGCAGCAGCTCTTTCTGCTCCGGCTGCTGCAGCACTCCTCTCTGTCTTAGCTGCCGCAGCACCTCTCTCTTTCCTGGAAGCTGCAGCACTTCTCTACTTCAGATGCTGCAGCAGCTCTATCTACCCTAGATGCTGCAGCACCTCTTTCTGCCCCGGCTTTTGCAGAACTTCTCTCTGCCCCGGCTGCTGCAGCACTTCTCTCTACATTGATTCTACAGACCCTCTCTCTGCCCCGGCTGCTGCAGCTCCTCTCTCTGCAGCACGTCTTTCTGCCCTGGCTTCTGCAGAACCTCTCTCTGCCCCGGCTGATGCAGCACTTCTCTCTACATTAATGCTGCAGCACCTCTCTCTGCCCCATCTACTGCTGCAGCACCTCTCTCTGCATTAGAAGATGCAGCACCTCACTCTGTCTCTCATGCTGCTGCAGCACCTCACTATGCCCCCTTGGCTGCTGCGGCACCTCTCTCTGCTCCTTTGGCTGCTGCAGCACAGCTCTCTCTGCCCAGGCAATTCCGGGACATTATTTTCATTGAGGCACTGGAGGATTATCAAATCGTGTGTGTGTAGGGGGGGGGGGGGGGGGGAAGAATTTTGGTTCATTACTTTCATTGAGAGTTTGGGTGGTTTCAGGTCTGTGGTGGGGGTCACATTTGAGGCATTAGGAATTATCAGATCAGGAAGGGGGGTCAGTTTTGGGGAATTATTTTCATTCAGAGGTTGGGGGGTTATCAGGTCTGTGGGGGGTCATAGTTGGGGCTTTATTTTCATTGAGGAATTGGGGGGCTATGAGGTGAGGTCAGGTCAGTCGGGGCATATATAATGTTTTTAATTTATTTGAATTGAACAAGTAATAGTTAAATACAGCTGCTTCGTTAGCGGCTCTACCATGGTGTAATGTGTACAAGGTGCTCTACTGTATGGCATAATGTGTATAAGGGGCTCTACTTTGTGTTGTAATGTGAATAACGGACACTACTGTGCTGTGTAATGTGGATTGGTATTATTCTGTGGCCACGTACCTTTCCAATGAAGCCATTATTTATTTATTATTACCAGTTACTTATATACCGCACACATATTCCGCAGCACTTTACCGAGATATTTTGCCATTCACATCAGTCCTTGCCCCTTACCACACACACACACACACACACACACACACACACACACACACACACCAGGGTTCATTTTTGTTGGGAGCCAATTAACCTACCAGTATATTTTTGTATTGTGGGAGGAAACCGGAGTACCCAGAGGAAACCCATGCAAGTACGGGGAGAATATACAAATTGCGCACAGTTAGGGCCATGGTGGGTATCGAACCCATGACCTCAGTGCTGTTAGGCAGCAATGCAAACAATTACACTGTCCATACTGGAATGCCCCTATATTGTTGTTGCAAGCCTTCGGCACGCACTGACCCTATTTTAAACATTGGGGGCACCCAAAGGAAACTTTTGCCTTGATCTTCACAAGGTTTAGAACAGGACCTGTCACCAATTTAGGATTTTTAAATATAATTTATTTTCAAATGTACAGTAACATGCCAACACATGTTGGCTAGGTCCCCAACTCAGTACAGGGGAGGGGGGCGCCAAAACATATCCTTGCTCCGGGCACCATGGTGCCTAGCTACACCTCTGTGTACTCCTTTGCACTTTGTGTAGCTGCACGCCACGTTTTATTGTGCACTATTTCTAAAAACTATCCATTCCTACTATAGGATAATGCCATCTGGCTTTGTAATCCAGAGTTTGGTAAATCTGTGTGTGGGTGTTTTTGGGTAATATCCTGCATATATTACTTGATAAATAGGCCCCTGCGAGGCACAGAGGATTAAGGAGATTTTAAATAGAGCTTTATGCTTTTTTTTTTTTTTTTTTTTAGGTATCCATAGATATTCCATACCTGTACAGGACACGATACAAGAACATGTTCATGGAGCACTGTGCATAGGGAAAATATTGAGTGTTCTATAAACAATGTCATTATCTTCTTCCTCTTCCATAAAAAGACTTATGAAGGGCTGGAGAGGTTCTGCGCCTTTGGCAGGAGCTGCCCTGAGTTTCTGGCAGGACTTGTCCTGGATATTTGCCAGTATTTATCTTGAGTGTTTTCCATGAGCTGAGTTTTTGCCAGAAGCTCCGCTTATCATGAATGCAAGCCCATGGCTTCCCTGCATTTATCAGGAGTGGCAGGGGAGTGAGAGAGAGCATATTCTACTGCCTGCAACCAGACATTCTAAGCCTACAGCATATGTGTGCTTGACCTTTGTACAGGTATATGTTGCATAGGGGCAAATGTATTAAACAGTTAAATACCCTTTATGTATATTTTTGCTGGACCAAAGGTTATTGCTGCTTCCCTAAAATGTATTAAAAGGCAGAACATTATGAAATCAGAAATATTTCCATCAGTGCTTTTGGCTTCTTTTAATAACGCTGGAGCCACAGCCAGCCAGAGCCGGATTAAGACCATGGGGGGGCCCGGGGCACTTAAGACAGTGGGGCCCCTAATAAAGAGAAGGCAGATAGATAGATAGATAGATAGATAGATATATATATAATATATATATATATATATATATATATATATCCAATTGTAAAGAAGGCACTCACCAGACTAGTATTGAAAATGCAAAAGACGTTTATCAAATCTCACATCAGCGACTTATTCATGGTTGGTCGACGTTTCGGTCCCAAGCCGGACCTTTTTCCAGACCAGTGTGTACAATCGTCAGAATCACAAAACAAATGACCCTCAGTGTGGAACTACAAATACTCAACCAGAGCCCGCCCATCTATGTAATTACCAATCATGGTCATTCAAATTTAGTGAAATTACATGCTCATTAAACACACACGGATCACATCACTGTACATTCCTGTACATAACTCTCATCAAAAGCGTCGCACATGAATAGTATATGAGTAATGTCTTAGCGCTCACCTTCTCCCTGCATGTATCAGTGCCGCAGGTGGAACGCACGCCGTCGGTGACCCGCATGAAACTTCCGCCTTCATTCAACCACAGACTACTACTTCCGACCTCGCAGTCCAACACTGAATAATCAGTGGAACGCACGTCGCAGATGACCCGCAAGACGCTTCCGCCTCCAAACATGATGTCATTGTGGGAAGTTAAAACGGATCCCGGAGCGCAGCATAAATGCGCTACCACATAGAAAAACTGGCATCATTGATTAATATAAAGTTAAATCAAGTGACATGTGCATGATAACGTGTGTGGTTATGTATTAATAGCATAAACTCTGGAGATTTAGAGTAAGGCTGCTTAGGTAGGTATCAGAAGCTCCACACCGGACAAGTATCGCATAATAGAAACCCGATGTAAACATATATAAACATATATAGACAATACTTATAACATCTTACTATAGATGACATAACAAATAACATAATTAAAACCTATTAATCGGACTGAAACGCTGGATAGCCATGATGGACACCCGTGAATGCAAATCATGCAGAGTAATACCATAAGGGACTATACCCACATTTCCCTGTGTTTAAAGAAAAACACTTAAATGGTTCTGTTCATTCAGCCCTCTTGGAGATACCGTTCCCAGATAGTGTATCCAATAAGCCTCTCTTTTTGATAATAAAACGCCTCTATCACCTCCCCGTGGGGGTGGTGGGATCCAATCGATGATCATATGCCGCAGTGTAGCTACTTGATGTTTCATCTGCATAAAGTGGAGTGCCACTGGTTTGTCAGTCTTTCCGCTGGTGAGTGCCATCTGTATTGAGGATCTATGTTGGTTGATCCGTTCACGGTATGTTCTGATGGTTTTCCCCACGTACATTTTCCCACAAGGGCATGTGAGATAATAGACCACATGATCCATCAGACATGTTAAATGGTGCCGTAACTCAATTTTGGTGCCATACAGTGGGTGGTTGAAGAACCGTCCGGTTATCATGGCTCTGCAGGTCATGCATTTTAGGCACTTAAAGCATCCTGGGTTTATATTTAACCAGGTAGTACCAGTTGTCATCGTTGGTCGCATGGTTGGTCTCATCAACATGTCCTTCAGGTTGGCGCCTCTTTGCACACTTAATAGAGGTGGTCGACTGCCAACCTTTTTGAATTTGGGATCAGTGCTGATCATGGACCAGTTTTTCTTTATTGTTCTTTCCACAGTGTGTAAACCAGTGTTGCAACTGGTCTTGAATATAATGCGATCACGATTCTTGTTTTTGCTGCTGGTCTTTTTCATATGCAGTTTACGTGCTTTGGCCAGACATCTGTCCACCACTGCGGCTGTGTACCCACGTTCAATAAAACGCTGTCTGCACTCAAGCAGTTGTATATCGGCATTGGTGTCATTGGAGTTGTTTCTTAATACCCTAAGGAATTGAGAGATGGGTAAGTTCGATTTTAGCCTATCTGGGTGATGGCTAGACGCCCATAGCAGGGTGTTCCGGTCTGTGGGCTTACGGTATAGAGTGTATTCAAGTACTGATGGTAAGGACAGATCCTTGTATATAGTAATGTCCAAAAAATTAATGTTAGACTCGCTCACTGTAGCAGTTAATCTAATTGGACTGTTGAGAGCATTCAGGGTATCCACCATGGCAAAAAACAATTCGGCGGAGCCCCGCCAAACAATAAAGAGATCATCAATGTATCTCTTGTAGCATACAATATGCTCAGCATAGTTGCACAAAATGTTTTCATGTTCATACTTGGCCATGTACAGATTGGCGAACCCCGGGGCCAAATTAGAGCCCATAGCGGTGCCCGCCAACTGTACATAGTACTCATCCTGGTATTGGAAATGATTATACGTAAGTACCAATCTGATCAGACTCAAAATAAATTCAATAGGAGGACCCTCGTAAGGACCCTTAATCAACGCCTCTCTTACGGCAGCAATCCCCTCCTCATGGGGAATAACCGTATATAATGATGTTACATCTAGAGTAGCTAGTAAACAAGTGGATACATCATCAGTGATACGAGCCAATATTCCCAAGAGGTCACTAGTGTCACGAATGTAACTGTCCATCATCCTCACACATGGTTGGAGGAAATGGTCAACAAACCATGCCAGCGGTTGTAGCAAGGATCCTTGTGCAGATATTATCGGCCTCCCTGGAGGTTTTATTAGGGATTTATGCACCTTGGGCAGGGTGTAGATGATGGGACAGATAGGGTAGGTCACCGATAGATAATCATAGACATCATCATTGATCCATGCACATTGTAGTGCCTGAACCAACAAGTCGTCAACCTCCTTTTTAAATCTGGGAGTCGGGTTGTAGGGGATCTTAGCATAAGTGTTGTTATCAGATAATTGTGTTTTGATTTCAAGGTCATAATCAGCAAAATCCTGAAGGACTACCGCTCCTCCCTTGTCTGCATTCCTAATTACCAGATTAGTGTTTTGTTTTAAGTCTCTTAATGCTTGCCATTCAATCTTAGATAAATTGGAGTAGCCTCCGCTACCCCTATTGTTTTGTAATACCTCACTGTCAATAACCTGTAAAAAGGTTTTTAAACTGGCGTTGTTAGAGATTGGGTCAAATTTACTGGTATTTCTAAACAGCCCAAGTGGCCGTGCTTCAAGCTGCGGCTGATTATTGATGAATTTATTATCAAAAAATTCCCTGAGGCGTAATTGGCGTCCCATCCTATATCTTTCAATGGACCAATTGAAGGACTTGAAGTGACAAGTCGGGACAAAAGAGAGGCCTTTACTTAACAGTGAGGTTTCAGCCTCAGATAACACATGAGTGGATAAATTAAATATTAAGTTCGGGAACCTCTCCCTCCTCGTCCCCGTGTTTTTGATCCTCCCCCTCCGCGGGTGGGGTCGCCTGTGGCGACTTTGGCTCTCCGAGCTCTGGTGCCCGGTCCTAAAAAAGAGGATGACGCCCCTGCCCCGGATGGTGGTATACTATCTGTGAATTCAGAGTCAGAAGAGGAATACCCCTGTGGATAATTGAACCTTTGCTGTCTATGGTTATATCTACTCTGTCGGTTACGTCGCCATCTGGTGGATTGATCATCACCAGATAACCACTTATATACCGAATGCTGTTGGTAATCAGATTCCACAGTTTCCCATTTCTTTCTCTTGAATGCTAACAAGTCAGATCGGTATTTGTCAATTTGTGACTTAATTTTATCTAACCAGTTTTCTGACTTGTCAGCCTTCAAACTAGAGGTGTATTCCCGTTCAAATATTTCGATGTCACTCTTCACTTTTTTAAGTTCTGTCCCCACTTCCTCTACCACAAGTACAAGCAAATCAGATGAACATTTGTTCAATATTCCACACCACTTCACACAAAAAGATGGATTTTTTCTACCAATGGTGGGAGTATTGGCAATTCTAAATCCCCTAGGGATTCTTTTCTTCCGATAATATTCGGACAGAAACTGTCCGTGCAAGGTTAAATCTATTTCCCTCCTTTTCAGTTTGTTAAGTTTGTGGAAAAGATCTAAAGGTGTCCGAGCTGGTAACTGGTCAAAGTCTGTCTGATTAAATAGGACTTTTTCAATATCGTCATCAGTGTAGCTAACAAAAGCATTCTCTGCCTCACTTAAAGAGTTCTCATCTAATATGCCTCCACTCTGAGACATTCTAAACCAGGTGAGAGTATGAACACTATTACATCCAGCGATTCAGTCCACACATAGACATAGACAATTAAAATAACCAAAATATGGTCAAATAGATGAGGATCTCTGACAGATTGGATAAAAGTAATATCACTAACAAAAAGTTTCCTTTAAAGAAAAACTGCTATGGAGTCGTCAAAAAAGAACAAAAATGAACAACAATTGTCCAAACATTCATGGAGGGTGCTCACTTAGAAGTATATCGTGTTGATATCATCAAATATTCCAAGGTAAGTGAAGTGGCACTCACTATATATACAATGTCATCTGCTGGGGTGTCACAGTTCCAGGGAGAGACTTGTGTCCACAAGGTCCCATAATATATCCAATTGTAAAGAAGGCACTCCCCAGACTAGTATTGAAAATGCAAAAGACGTTTATCAAATCTCACATCAGCGACTTATTCATGGTTGGTCGACGTTTCGGTCCCAAGCCGGACCTTTTTCCAGACCAGTGTGTACAATCGTCAGAATCACAAAACAAATGACCCTCAGTGTGGAACTACAAATACTCAACCAGAGCCCGCCCATCTATGTAATTACCAATCATGGTCATTCAAATTTAGTGAAATTACATGCTCATTAAACACACACGGATCACATCACTGTACATTCCTGTACATAACTCTCATCAAAAGCGTCGCACATGAATAGTATATGAGTAATGTCTTAGCGCTCACCTTCTCCCTGCATGTATCAGTGCCGCAGGTGGAACGCACGCCGTCGGTGACCCGCATGAAACTTCCGCCTTCATTCAACCACAGACTACTACTTCCGACCTCGCAGTCCAACACTGAATAATCAGTGGAACGCACGTCGCAGATGACCCGCAAGACGCTTCCGCCTCCAAACATGATGTCATTGTGGGAAGTTAAAGCGGATCCCGGAGCGCAGCATAAATGCGCTACCACATAGAAAAACTGGCATCATTGATTAATATAAAGTTAAATCAAGTGACATGTGCATGATAACGTGTGTGGTTATGTATTAATAGCATAAACTCTGGAGATTTAGAGTAAGGCTGCTTAGGTAGGTATCAGAAGCTCCACACCGGACAAGAATCGCATAATAGAAACCCGATGTAAACATATATAAACATATATAGACAATACTTATAACATCTTACTATAGATGACATAACAAATAACATAATTAAAACCTATTAATCGGACTGAAACGCTGGATAGCCATGATGGACACCCGTGAATGCAAATCATGCAGAGTAATACCATAAGGGACTATACCCACATTTCCCTGTGTTTAAAGAAAAACACTTAAATGGTTCTGTTCATTCAGCCCTCTTGGAGATACCGTTCCCAGGTAGTGTATCCAATAAGCCTCTCTTTTTAATAATAAAACGCCTCTATCACCTCCCCGTGGGGGTGGTGGGATCCAATCGATGATCATATGCCGCAGTGTAGCTACTTGATGTTTCATCTGCATAAAGTGGAGTGCCACTGGTTTGTCAGTCTTGCCGCTGGTGAGTGCCATCTGTATTGAGGATCTATGTTGGTTGATCCGTTCACGGTATGTTCTGATGGTTTTCCCCACGTACATTTTCCCACAAGGGCATGTGAGATAATAGACCACATGATCCATCAGACATGTTAAATGGTGCCGTAACTCAATTTTGGTGCCATACAGTGGGTGGTTGAAGAACCGTCCGGTTATCATGGCTCTGCAGGTCATGCATTTTAGGCACTTAAAGCATCCTGGGTTTATATTTAACCAGGTAGTACCAGTTGTCATCGTTGGTCGCATGGTTGGTCTCATCAACATGTCCTTCAGGTTGGCGCCTCTTTGCACACTTAATAGAGGTGGTCGACTGCCAACCTTTTTGAATTTGGGATCAGTGCTGATCATGGACCAGTTTTTCTTTATTGTTCTTTCCACAGTGTGTAAACCAGTGTTGCAACTGGTCTTGAATATAATGCGATCACGATTCTTGTTTTTGCTGCTGGTCTTTTTCATATGCAGTTTACGTGCTTTGGCCAGACATCTGTCCACCACTGCGGCTGTGTACCCTCGTTCAATAAAACGCTGTCTGCACTCAAGCAGTTGTATATCGGCATTGGTGTCATTGGAGTTGTTTCTTAATACCCTAAGGAATTGAGAGATGGGTAAGTTCGATTTTAGCCTATCTGGGTGATGGCTAGACGCCCATAGCAGGGTGTTCCGGTCTGTGGGCTTACGGTATAGAGTGTATTCAAGTACTGATGGTAAGGACGGATCCTTGTATATAGTAATGTCCAAAAAATTAATGTTAGACTCGCTCACTGTAGCAGTTAATCTAATTGGACTGTTGAGAGCATTCAGGGTATCCACCATGGCAAAAAACAATTCGGCGGAGCCCCGCCAAACAATAAAGAGATCATCAATGTATCTCTTGTAGCATACAATATGCTCAGCATAGTTGCACAAAATGTTTTCATGTTCATACTTGGCCATGTACAGATTGGCGAACCCCGGGGCCAAATTAGAGCCCATAGCGGTGCCCGCCAACTGTACATAGTACTCATCCTGGTATTGGAAATGATTATACGTAAGTACCAATCTGATCAGACTCAAAATAAATTCAATAGGAGGACCCTCGTAAGGACCCTTAATCAACGCCTCTCTTACGGCAGCAATCCCCTCCTCATGGGGAATAACCGTATATAATGATGTTACATCTAGAGTAGCTAGTAAACAAGTGGATACATCATCAGTGATACGAGCCAATATTCCCAAGAGGTCACTAGTGTCACGAATGTAACTGTCCATCATCCTCACACATGGTTGGAGGAAATGGTCAACAAACCGTGCCAGCGGTTGTAGCAAGGATCCTTGTGCAGATATTATCGGCCTCCCTGGAGGTTTTATTAGGGATTTATGCACCTTGGGCAGGGTGTAGATGATGGGACAGATAGGGTAGGTCACCGATAGATAATCATAGACATCATCATTGATCCATGCACATTGTAGTGCCTGAACCAACAAGTCGTCAACCTCCTTTTTAAATCTGGGAGTCGGGTTGTAGGGGATCTTAGCATAAGTGTTGTTATCAGATAATTGTGTTTTGATTTCAAGGTCATAATCAGCAAAATCCTGAAGGACTACCGCTCCTCCCTTGTCTGCATTCCTAATTACCAGATTAGTGTTTTGTTTTAAGTCTCTTAATGCTTGCCATTCAATCTTAGATAAATTGGAGTAGCCTCCGCTACCCCTATTGTTTTGTAATACCTCACTGTCAATAACCTGTAAAAAGGTTTTTAAACTGGCGTTGTTAGAGATTGGGTCAAATTTACTGGTATTTCTAAACAGCCCAAGTGGCCGTGCTTCAAGCTGCGGCTGATTATTGATGAATTTATTATCAAAAAATTCCCTGAGGCGTAATTGGCGTCCCATCCTATATCTTTCAATGGACCAATTGAAGGACTTGAAGTGACAAGTCGGGACAAAAGAGAGGCCTTTACTTAACAGTGAGGTTTCAGCCTCAGATAACACATGAGTGGATAAATTAAATATTAAGTTCGGGAACCTCTCCCTCCTCGTCCCCGTGTTTTTGATCCTCCCCCTCCGCGGGTGGGGTCGCCTGTGGCGACTTTGGCTCTCCGAGCTCTGGTGCCCGGTCCTAAAAAAGAGGATGACGCCCCTGCCCCGGATGGTGGTATACTATCTGTGAATTCAGAGTCAGAAGAGGAATACCCCTGTGGATAATTGAACCTTTGCTGTCTATGGTTATATCTACTCTGTCGGTTACGTCGCCATCTGGTGGATTGATCATCACCAGATAACCACTTATATACCGAATGCTGTTGGTAATCAGATTCCACAGTTTCCCATTTCTTTCTCTTGAATGCTAACAAGTCAGATCGGTATTTGTCAATTTGTGACTTAATTTTATCTAACCAGTTTTCTGACTTGTCAGCCTTCAAACTAGAGGTGTATTCCCGTTCAAATATTTCGATGTCACTCTTCACTTTTTTAAGTTCTGTCCCCACTTCCTCTACCACAAGTACAAGCAAATCAGATGAACATTTGTTCAATATTCCACACCACTTCACACAAAAAGATGGATTTTTTCTACCAATGGTGGGAGTATTGGCAATTCTAAATCCCCTAGGGATTCTTTTCTTCCGATAATATTCGGACAGAAACTGTCCGTGCAAGGTTAAATCTATTTCCCTCCTTTTCAGTTTGTTAAGTTTGTGGAAAAGATCTAAAGGTGTCCGAGCTGGTAACTGGTCAAAGTCTGTCTGATTAAATAGGACTTTTTCAATATCGTCATCAGTGTAGCTAACAAAAGCATTCTCTGCCTCACTTAAAGAGTTCTCATCTAATATGCCTCCACTCTGAGACATTCTAAACCAGGTGAGAGTATGAACACTATTACATCCAGCGATTCAGTCCACACATAGACATAGACAATTAAAATAACCAAAATATGGTCAAATAGATGAGGATCTCTGACAGATTGGATAAAAGTAATATCACTAACAAAAAGTTTCCTTTAAAGAAAAACTGCTATGGAGTCGTCAAAAAAGAACAAAAATGAACAACAATTGTCCAAACATTCATGGAGGGTGCTCACTTAGAAGTATATCGTGTTGATATCATCAAATATTCCAAGGTAAGTGAAGTGGCACTCACTATATATACAATGTCATCTGCTGGGGTGTCACAGTTCCAGGGAGAGACTTGTGTCCACAAGGTCCCATAATATATCCAATTGTAAAGAAGGCACTCCCCAGACTAGTATTGAAAATGCAAAAGACGTTTATCAAATCTCACATCAGCGACTTATTCATGGTTGGTCGACGTTTCGGTCCCAAGCCGGACCTTTTTCCAGACCAGTGTGTACAATCGTCAGAATCACAAAACAAATGACCCTCAGTGTGGAACTACAAATACTCAACCAGAGCCCGCCCATCTATGTAATTACCAATCATGGTCATTCAAATTTAGTGAAATTACATGCTCATTAAACACACACGGATCACATCACTGTACATTCCTGTACATAACTCTCATCAAAAGCGTCGCACATGAATAGTATATGAGTAATGTCTTAGCGCTCACCTTCTCCCTGCATGTATCAGTGCCGCAGGTGGAACGCACGCCGTCGGTGACCCGCATGAAACTTCCGCCTTCATTCAACCACAGACTACTACTTCCGACCTCGCAGTCCAACACTGAATAATCAGTGGAACGCACGTCGCAGATGACCCGCAAGACGCTTCCGCCTCCAAACATGATGTCATTGTGGGAAGTTAAAACGGATCCCGGAGCGCAGCATAAATGCGCTACCACATAGAAAAACTGGCATCATTGATTAATATAAAGTTAAATCAAGTGACATGTGCATGATAACGTGTGTGGTTATGTATTAATAGCATAAACTCTGGAGATTTAGAGTAAGGCTGCTTAGGTAGGTATCAGAAGCTCCACACCGGACAAGTATCGCATAATAGAAACCCGATGTAAACATATATAAACATATATAGACAATACTTATAACATCTTACTATAGATGACATAACAAATAACATAATTAAAACCTATTAATCGGACTGAAACGCTGGATAGCCATGATGGACACCCGTGAATGCAAATCATGCAGAGTAATACCATAAGGGACTATACCCACATTTCCCTGTGTTTAAAGAAAAACACTTAAATGGTTCTGTTCATTCAGCCCTCTTGGAGATACCGTTCCCAGGTAGTGTATCCAATAAGCCTCTCTTTTTAATAATAAAACGCCTCTATCACCTCCCCGTGGGGGTGGTGGGATCCAATCGATGATCATATGCCGCAGTGTAGCTACTTGATGTTTCATCTGCATAAAGTGGAGTGCCACTGGTTTGTCAGTCTTGCCGCTGGTGAGTGCCATCTGTATTGAGGATCTATGTTGGTTGATCCGTTCACGGTATGTTCTGATGGTTTTCCCCACGTACATTTTCCCACAAGGGCATGTGAGATAATAGACCACATGATCCATCAGACATGTTAAATGGTGCCGTAACTCAATTTTGGTGCCATACAGTGGGTGGTTGAAGAACCGTCCGGTTATCATGGCTCTGCAGGTCATGCATTTTAGGCACTTAAAGCATCCTGGGTTTATATTTAACCAGGTAGTACCAGTTGTCATCGTTGGTCGCATATATTAATATCTGCACAAGGATCCTTGCTACAACCGCTGGCACGGTTTGTTGACCATTTCCTCCAACCATGTGTGAGGATGATGGACAGTTACATTCGTGACACTAGTGACCTCTTGGGAATATTGGCTCGTATCACTGATGATGTATCCACTTGTTTACTAGCTACTCTAGATGTAACATCATTATATACGGTTATTCCCCATGAGGAGGGGATTGCTGCCGTAAGAGAGGCGTTGATTAAGGGTCCTTACGAGGGTCCTCCTATTGAATTTATTTTGAGTCTGATCAGATTGGTACTTACGTATAATCATTTCCAATACCAGGATGAGTACTATGTACAGTTGGCGGGCACCGCTATGGGCTCTAATTTGGCCCCGGGGTTCGCCAATCTGTACATGGCCAAGTATGAACATGAAAACATTTTGTGCAACTATGCTGAGCATATTGTATGCTACAAGAGATACATTGATGATCTCTTTATTGTTTGGCGGGGCTCCGCCGAATTGTTTTTTGCCATGGTGGATACCCTGAATGCTCTCAACAGTCCAATTAGATTAACTGCTACAGTGAGCGAGTCTAACATTAATTTTTTGGACATTACTATATACAAGGATCCGTCCTTACCATCAGTACTTGAATACACTCTATACCGTAAGCCCACAGACCGGAACACCCTGCTATGGGCGTCTAGCCATCACCCAGATAGGCTAAAATCGAACTTACCCATCTCTCAATTCCTTAGGGTATTAAGAAACAACTCCAATGACACCAATGCCGATATACAACTGCTTGAGTGCAGACAGCGTTTTATTGAACGTGGGTACACAGCCGCAGTGGTGGACAGATGTCTGGCCAAAGCACGTAAACTGCATATGAAAAAGACCAGCAGCAAAAACAAGAATCGTGATCGCATTATATTCAAGACCAGTTGCAACACTGGTTTACACACTGTGGAAAGAACAATAAAGAAAAACTGGTCCATGATCAGCACTGATCCCAAATTCAAAAAGGTTGGCAGTCGACCACCTCTATTAAGTGTGCAAAGAGGCGCCAACCTGAAGGACATGTTGATGAGACCAACCATGCGACCAACGATGACAACTGGTACTACCTGGTTAAATATAAACCCAGGATGCTTTAAGTGCCTAAAATGCATGACCTGCAGAGCCATGATAACCGGACGGTTCTTCAACCACCCACTGTATGGCACCAAAATTGAGTTACGGCACCATTTAACATGTCTGATGGATCATGTGGTCTATTATCTCACATGCCCTTGTGGGAAAATGTACGTGGGGAAAACCATCAGAACATACCGTGAACGGATCAACCAACATAGATCCTCAATACAGATGGCACTCACCAGCGGCAAGACTGACAAACCAGTGGCACTCCACTTTATGCAGATGAAACATCAAGTAGCTACACTGCGGCATATGATCATCGATTGGATCCCACCACCCCCACGGGGAGGTGATAGAGGCGTTTTATTATTAAAAAGAGAGGCTTATTGGATACACTACCTGGGAACGGTATCTCCAAGAGGGCTGAATGAACAGAACCATTTAAGTGTTTTTCTTTAAACACAGGGAAATGTGGGTATAGTCCCTTATGGTATTACTCTGCATGATTTGCATTCACGGGTGTCCATCATGGCTATCCAGCGTTTCAGTCCGATTAATAGGTTTTAATTATGTTATTTGTTATGTCATCTATAGTAAGATGTTATAAGTATTGTCTATATATGTTTATATATGTTTACATCGGGTTTCTATTATGCGATACTTGTCCGGTGTGGAGCTTCTGATACCTACCTAAGCAGCCTTACTCTAAATCTCCAGAGTTTATGCTATTAATACATAACCACACACGTTATCATGCACATGTCACTTGATTTAACTTTATATTAATCAATGATGCCAGTTTTTCTATGTGGTAGCGCATTTATGCTGCGCTCCGGGATCCGTTTTAACTTCCCACAATGACATCATGTTTGGAGGCGGAAGCGTCTTGCGGGTCATCTGCGACGTGCGTTCCACTGATTATTCAGTGTTGGACTGCGAGGTCGGAAGTAGTAGTCTGTGGTTGAATGAAGGCGGAAGTTTCATGCGGGTCACCGACGGCGTGCGTTCCACCTGCGGCACTGATACATGCAGGGAGAAGGTGAGCGCTAAGACATTACTCATATACTATTCATGTGCGACGCTTTTGATGAGAGTTATGTACAGGAATGTACAGTGATGTGATCCGTGTGTGTTTAATGAGCATGTAATTTCACTAAATTTGAATGACCATGATTGGTAATTACATAGATGGGCGGGCTCTGGTTGAGTATTTGTAGTTCCACACTGAGGGTCATTTGTTTTGTGATTCTGACGATTGTACACACTGGTCTGGAAAAAGGTCCGGCTTGGGACCGAAACGTCGACCAACCATGAATAAGTCGCTGATGTGAGATTTGATAAACGTCTTTTGCATTTTCAATACTAGTCTGGGGAGTGCCTTCTTTACAATTGGATATATTATGGGACCTTGTGGACACAAGTCTCTCCCTGGAACTGTGACACCCCAGCAGATGACATTGTATATATAGTGAGTGCCACTTCACTTACCTTGGTATATATATATATATATATATATATATATATATACATATACTGAAGCTTAATAAAACTTGCCTCCCCAAGCAGCACACGGCGGACCTCCTGCCCTGAACTCCCGTCCCCACTGCAGCGGCGGCCACACAGACAGGACAGCTGAGCTGAGCGACGGCTCAGCTGTCCAATAAAGTGTGAATCAAGCAGCCTGCCGCTCAGTCATTGGCTTAGCACGCAGGCTGCTTCATTCATACATTATTGGACAGTTGAGCCTTCGCTCAGCTCAGTTGTCCTGTCTGTGTGGCTGCTGCTGCAGTGAGGACGGGAGCCGGGGAGCACAGCACCGTAGATCAGATCGGAAGAGAGATCCAATCTGTGGTGTGGCAGGGGGCCCTTTTGGAAAGGGGGGCCTGGGGTACGTACCCCCCGGGACCCCTCCCCCTCCCCCTTAATCCGGCTCTGCAGCCGGCTGTGGTGGTGAAGAATAATGGCCACTTACCAAGCGATTATAAGCAGAGCGTACAGGACACACCGATGTCTCTGAATGTGTTGGGAATATGTGTGTACATTGGTGGTTTGGCAGAGTAGTGTACACACCAGCAGTATGTGACCCAAAAAGCAGTCAGTGGCTTAACCAGTAATGTGGTTTATTGAGCGTAGTAGGTACAGCCATACACACTGTGGTTACACTGGTTATAGCATAAAGCGGAGCATGTAGCCAAGCAGGGTTGGATCCGCTCACCAGCCAATGACCAGAAGCAGATCTAGACTTCTCTTATGGGGGGAAGGTTCAAAATTAATCATGATTCCTCTTCAGTGACCAGCCCAGGGCCAGCCTGCCAGAGTGGAAAGTGAGGAACTACAGGCCTGGCCAGACCCTCTCCTCACTGTGCCACTCGTCTCAGGCAGTGTCGGACTGGGGTATGAAGGGCCCACCAAGGGAATGCAGTGGTAGGGGCCCATGCTTAGAGGTGTAGCCAGTAAGAGGGGGTGTGGCCAGCTGCCACAGAGGCTTAGCTAGCCATTAGAGAGTATATGGTCTGGGCCCCTTTATAAATACATTTACTAATTACTGGTAGTGTATGTATGGTAATCAAGGCCAGCTCGGGCCTAATTTTTTTGGTATGCGAATATATATTTTGGCGTCCCTTAGTGGAATGTATTGGGGCTTGGCTTCATGGGGAAGGGGCGTGGCTACAGAATAGTATCAATTCACATTGCACCCCACAGTAGAGCCCAATATACATGCTACGTTACACCACAGTAGAGCCGCTTATACACATTACACCACAGTAGAGCCGCTTATACACGTTACACCACAGTAGAGCCGCTTATACACATTACACCACAGTAGAGCCGCTTATACACATTACACCACAGTAGAGCCGCTTATACACGTTACACCACAGTAGAGCCACTTATACATGTTACACCACAGAGGAGCTGCTTATACACGTTGCACCACAGTAGAGCCACTTATACATGTTACACCACAGTAGAGCCACTTATACATGTTACACCACAGTAGAGCCACTTATACACGTTGCACCACGATTTATTTATTTTTTTACTACAATTAATTGGTTTATTTTTTGTGTGTGTGTATAGATAGATAGATAGATAGATAGATAGATAGATAGATAGATAGATAGATAGATAGATAGATAGATAACAATGTGTCACACCTGACACAGGCTGGCTAAGGGAAGCAATAGCCACCTACACTCTCTCCTATCAGCCATCCACTGTTGTAAACTGTAGGGAAGGTATGCTGGGCCATGTAGTGCCACTCATCCATCTACCCTATCTTGTGACCTAACTGCCCCACCTCCCTGTTACTTCATGATGGGAGATGCTGACCCGCCCCCATCCCCAAAGCATTTGTGGCACTCTCCCTCCCACACACACACAAACTCATGGTCCGGGCTGCAGCCTAGGCTCTCTCGTCTGGTTACCTGCTCCTGAAGGCAGCAGCAGCAGTGAGGAGCTCACAGACAGCACAGGAGCCGGGCGCACAGCGGTTTCCTGAAAGCCGCCCACTCCTGTCCCCGGCTATATATGCACCGCCCACCAACCGCCGTTGTCCCCTCAGCAGCAGCAGCAGCAGCACAGAGCTCACGCACGCCACCCCCTCGCCCGGAGCAGTCATCCTCCTGCAGTGCAGCTCGGGTGACGGCGACTCACTCACTGTCACTGACTGCAGCGCGTCCTCATCAGTCCCGCGCTCTACGCAGCCACGTAGTCGGCGTATGCGTAGTGCCAGGCATGATAGTAATTTACCAGATTAATAACAGCAACGCGCTCTAGAGAATACATCACAGTCCTGTGGAGTATAAGCTAAGTGACATGGTAACACAGGATTCATATTCATTTACATGTATGACTAATACACAATAGGATGGGAAATTCTGACCATCATTCTCCTGTATTTAACCTGAATCTCCCAGCAAGACCTTTATGCAGACCTAGTTGAATATTACTGTGCAAGAGACAGAGCCAGCCCTAACCAATAAGAACAGTGTGCACATTCGGCGCACAGCCCAAAAAGGTATGTGTTTTTACTGGCAAGGGGAATGGCCACACAATAGTACCCCCAATTCAAATTATGCCACACAGTAGTGCAACTTTATTCACAATTTATCATGCGATAGTGTCCCTTATTCACATTACATCACACAGTAGTACCACTTTACCTTATATACGTTACTCCTCACAGTAGTGCCCCTCATTCACATAACATCATACTAAATTGCTCCTTATTCACATTACACCAAACCATATTGCTCCTTATCCACATTACACCACACCATATTGCTCTTTATTCACATTAGACCACACAGTAGTGCCCTTTCTATACGTTACGCCACTGTTAGGGTCTCCTGCCCTGTGCTGACACGTCGTCATGGCAACCGGGAGACAAGTGCTAGCGGAGTGACCTGAGCGCAGCCAAATACTCCTGTTGAAATTTTGTGGGAATATGGAGCATACCCCTCAAAATACGTTGCAACAGGTGGTCGATCAGGTGCAGGTCCTGACTCGACAATTTAATGATTTGTCCATTAAAATGCACACCTCCCAGGCTGCTGGCGGAGCTCCCGCAGCAGCAGCACCTGCAGGGGTTAAGGAGCCGAAAGTAAATCTCCCGGATCGTTTTTCTGGAGATCGCTCGCAGTTCTTTTGTTTCAAGGAGAGCTGCAAGCTATACTTCTGGCTTAGGCCTCAGTCTTCTGGGTCGGAGATTCAGCGGGTGGGCATAGTGATTTCCTTGCTACAAGGAGACCCACAGGTCTGGGCATATGGGTTGCAGCCTGACTGTCCGTCGCTTAAAAGTGTTGATGCTTTTTTTACGGCACTGGGCATGTTGTATGATGACCCTGACAAGACGGCCTCAGCCGAGGCTCAGATTTCGATACTTAAGCAAGGGCGAAGGCCAGTTGAGGTTTACTGTACGGAGTTTCGGAGGTTGGCCCATGATACCCAGTGGAATGACCCAGCCCTGAGACACCAGTACCGAAGAGGTCTTTCTAACCAGATAAAGGACCAACTGGTACAATATCCCTTGCCTGATAGCTTGGATCAGCTCATGCAGTTATCCATCCGGGTGGATAGACGGCTGAGAGAGCGTAGGCTTGAAAGGGAGACTGAGATTTCCTTCCTTCCCAAGGGATCCTCAGACTCTGAGGAATTTTCCGAGGAGCCTATGCAGATTGGGGCTACCCGCCTCTCCTCGCGTGAGAAGACGCGGAGGAGACAGCAGGGGTTGTGTTTGTACTGTGGGAATAAAGGTCATGTGGTAGTATCATGCCCAGAAAAGCCGGAAAACTTCAGGGCCTGAGGGTGATGGGAAATATCCTGTCAGGCCAGAAGTCAGAATTTCCCAAGAAGACTTTTATCATTCCGGTGACCTTGAAGATCCTCGGTCAAACTGTCAAGACTGAGGCCTTTGTGGACAGTGGGGCCGACGGGGTTTTTATGGACCGCCAATTCGCCCTGAAACACTCTGTTCCCTTAGTACCCTTGGCATCGGAAATTGAGATTTGTGGGTTAAACGGGGAACCATTATCCCAAGGTAAAATTACCTCTTGCACTAGCCAGATTTCTTTGTTTATTGGAGCCACACACTCTGAAAAATTGTCCTTTTATGTGACTGTCTGTACTTTTGCCCCATTGGTGTTGGGGTTACCCTGGTTAAGGGCCCACAATCCTCAATTTGACTGGGTCTCTGGGGAGATTCTTAGTTGGGGTACTGATTGTTTCAGGAGTTGCTTGAGCCTTCCAGTCAGGCTCTCGCAGCTAAGTTTGCCAGGATTGCCAGGGTGTTATGCAGATTTTGCGGACGTGTTCTCCAAAAAAGTTGCAGAGGTACTACCTCCCCATCGCCCCTATGACTGTGCCATTGATTTGTTGCCAAATGCTAAGCTTCCCAAGAGCAGGTTGTACTCCCTGTCACGTCCTGAGACTCAGGCTATGGCAGAGTACATTCAGGAGAACTTGGCTAAGGGATTTATCAGACCTTCACAGTCTCCAGTTGGGTCGGGGTTCTTCTTCGTGGGTAAAAAGGACGGTTCGTTGCGACCCTGCATCGACTTCAGGGAATTGAACCGTATCACGATTAAAAACTCATACCCACTGCCTCTCATTTCGGTCTTGTTTGACCAGCTTCGTACTGCCACCATTTTTTCTAAGATTGACCTATGCGGTGCGTACAATCTAATCCGAATAAGAGAGGGGGATGAATGGAAGACTGCCTTTAATACCCACTCAGGGCATTATGAATATTTGGTGATGCCTTTTGGGCTCTGTAATGCCCCGGCAGTCTTCCAGGATTTCATGAATGATGTGCTCAGGGAATATTTGGATAGATTCTTAGTTGTATACTTAGATGACATCCTAATCTTCTCCCATTCCCTGGAGGAACATCGGAAGCATGTACGCTTAGTCCTCCAGAAACTCAGAGACCACCGGCTTGGGGCGAAGCTGGAGAAGTGCGAATTTGAAGTTCAGCAAATCGCATTTCTAGGATATATTATCTCCCCAGAAGGTTTCCAAATGGAGGGTTCCAAGGTACAGGCAGTCCTGGATTGGGTGCAGCCCACTAGTTTGAAGGCGCTTCAGCGTTTCCTGGGCTTTGCGAATTTTTATAGACGATTTATCGCTGGATTTTCGTCTATAGTGGCGCCCTTGGTGGCACTCACTAAGAAAGGGGCGGATGTTGCTCACTGGTCTTGTGAGGCTAAAGCGGCTTTTGCCCGTCTCAAAAGGGCATTTGTTTCGGCCAAGGTGCTGCGACACCCAGATCCAGAGCGTCCTTTTGTGGTGGAGGTGGATGCCTCTGAGATGGGTATTGGGGCAGTGCTTTCTCAGATGGGAGTGTCTGATAATCGCCTTCATCCCTGTGCTTACTTTTCCCGTAAATTTTCGCCTGCCAAGATGAATTATGACTTGGGTAACCGGGAATTGTTGGCTATTAAGGATGCACTCGAGGAGTGGAGACACTGGCTTGAGGGGGCTAAGTTTGTGGTCTCAATTCTCACTGACCATAAGAATCTGGCATATTTAGAGTCAGCGAAGCATCTCAATGCCAGGCAGGCACGATGGGCTTTGTTTTTTGCTCGCTTTAATTTTTTGATAACATATCGCCCTGGGTCAAAAAACATCAAGGCTGATGCGCTCTCGCAGAGTTTTGCTCCAATCCAGGAGACCACCGAGGAGCCGTTGCCCATTGTTTCCCCATCATGTATTAAAGTGGGCATTACCCAGGACCTCTTATCATTAGTCCTTAGAGCACAGGAGCAGGCTCCTCCAGACCTTCCGGTAGGTCTTTTGTTTGTGCCTCCTAGGTTAAGACAGCGAGTGTTCCTGGAATTCCATGCCAAGAAGTCTGCAGGTCACCCGGGTATTGCCAGAACTCGGGAGTTGCTATCTAGGGCGGTGTGGTGGCCCTCGGTGGCTAAGGATGTGGATCAGTGGGTTCGGGCATGTGACATCTGTGCCCGAAATAAGACTCCTAGAGGGGTTCCTGTTGGCCCATTACATCCACTCTCTATCCCATCTAAGCCATGGACCCACATTTCAATGGATTTTGTGGTGGACTTGCCCAAATCCTCGGGGATGACAGCCATCTGGGTTGTCGTTGACAGGTTTTCGAAGATGGCGCACTTCGTTCCACTGGTTGGGCTGCCATCGGCCAGACGCCTGTCTGAATTATTTATGCTGCATGTTGTGCGTCTCCACGGGTTGCCACTTGATGTGGTCTCTGACCGCGGATCCCAGTTTGTGGCCAAATTCTGGAGGGCATTTTGTTCCGATCTCCAGATTTCTGTCAGCTTGTCGTCGGGCTACCATCCGCAGTCTAATGGGCAGACTGAAAGGGTGAACCAGTCCTTGGAGCAGTTCCTCAGGTGTTATGTCTCCAAGTGTCAGACTGACTGGGTTGCTCATCTGTCCATGGCGGAGTTTGCCTATAACAACGCGGCTCACTCTGCTACAGGGATCTCTCCCTTCCTTTGTGTGTATGGGCATCATCCTAAGGCCAATTCTTTTGACCCCCTGGACTCCACGCCTGGTGGTTCCTCTGTGGTTTCGGTCCTTAGAGGTATTTGGCGGAAAGTGAAGAAAGCCCTTGTGTCTGTGTCATTAGTGACCAAAAGGGTTTTTGATAAGCGGAAAAGACCCTGCAGCTTCAAATTAGGAGACTTCGTCTGGTTGTCTACCAAGAATTTGAAGTTGAGACAGCCATCTCATAAGTTAGGCCCCCGGTTCATCGGCCCTTATAAGATCACCAGGGTTATCAATCCGGTGGCATTTCAGTTAGATCTGCCCCGTTCTTTGGGTATCAATAAAACATTTCATTGTTCCCTTTTAAAACGGGCGATTAGTAATCCTTCTTCCAGTGGAAGACCTTCCCCTCTTCTGATACGTGGCCAGAGGGAGTTTGTTGTTGAAAGGATTCTTGACTCCAAGGTGGTTCGGGGTCGGCTGTCATTTTTGGTGCACTGGAAGGGGTATGGCCCGGAGGAGCGGTCGTGGGTGCGCAGTTGTGATCTTCATGCCCCCAGACTGATACGCTCTTTCTTCTCGCAGTTCCCCGATAAACCCGGTGGTAGGGGTTCTTTGACCCCTCGTCAGAGGGGGGGTACTGTTAGGGTCTCCTGCCCTGTGCTGCCACGTCGTCATGGCAACCGGGAGACAAGTGCTAGCGGAGTGACCTGAGCGCAGCTGATACTCCGGTTCGGGTCTTTTGCTGTGCAGTGGTTATAGGCTCTGTGCATGGCAGGGGATCCGGTGCTGGTTTTTGTGCTCACAGTCTGTGAGGTCTGAGTGGGGCGTGGACAGCACCTGCTTTATAAGGCCTCTTCTCAGGGTAAGCAGAGGCTGCTGAATCTTTGTTGGTTAGTCAGTTTCTGAAAGTTAGCCAGTACTGTGTAGCTTTGTATTTGTTTGTTGCTTACTTACTGCAAATAGGCCTGGGGATTTGGTATTACACTCTGCCAATCCAGACCTAGCAGTAAGACTGGAGTCAGTCGTTTAGCTTGCTGGGGTTCTGTTACTACTCTGTGAACTTAGCAAGTTTGCGGCTGTATTCTAAGACTTGCCTGTCTAATCCTGTCTCACTTTGCTAGGTGTCAGGGGTCAGTTTAGTGGCAGTAAGCTGAACCTGTGCACTGCAAGTGAGAATTAGGATTGTGGAGACTCTCCTTGTGTCTATCATTCCATCTCTGACCAAGGAGTTTACTGCCACACCCGTTGGTAACCCTTTAGGGTTTTGCTGTTGCCCTTAGCAACAGCATTTCGGTTTCTCTACGTATTAAAACACAACATCTTGCTTTTCTCATCTGAGCAGTTCTAATACAAGGGAGATACCCAGTTCCTTAGCCTCTGGGCTTCTCTGTTCACTTTGTGTGTATTTTGTTACCCTATCACCTTCTGTGTACGTTATGTCATATTCCCCAGTCTGTCTGTAAGTCCATTTGTTTTGCATAACAGTTCAAACACCAGTACATTCCTGCAGGCACTGGAGTGCATAACAGTCCTGACACCAGTACTTTCCTGCAGGCACTTGTGTGCATAACAGCCACACAGTAGAGCACCTTATACACATAATGCCACACATTGGTAATGCATTTATACACAATACCACACAGTAATGCCCCTTACACATATGACACCCATTATTAATGTCCTTATAAACATTATGCGCCTTACACATTATGCCAACCTTTATTAATGCCCTTATACACATAATTTCCCTTACACATATGCCGCACATTGTTAATGCCGTTATACACATAATGTCCCTTACACATATGCCGCACATTATTAGTGCCCTTCTACACATAATGACACACATAGTGCCCCTTACACATATGTTACACATTATTAATGTCCTTATACACATGATGACACATATAGTTCCTGGCGTGAGTGAACTGGCAGCTCTGCTAATGTCGGGTGCCTGTTTTTTTATGAAAATGTATCTTATTTGCATTGCTATGTGGCTAGGATGCACAAGCAGCTTCTGCTGATTAAAATGATATGTGGTATGCCTATATACTGTGTGCGACTGTGGCTGTATCTGCATACGAAATGCTACACACAGAATATAGGCCTGCCGCATATAATTTTAATCAGCAGAAGCTGCTTGTGCCCCTAGGCATACCAGATGCCCTAGGCAATTGCCTAGTTTGCCTATACCTAGGGCCGGCTCTGGAAAGAGATATTCACTTATAGTGACATGAACACAGCAATAGTGATTACAGACAGTTGGCAACTATGCGGCCAAATTAATGGGGAGGTACTACATAAAGGGCAAAATAAACATAGAACTAATTGAAATTACATTTAGATATAAGGCACCCAATTATCATACAGCACACATGACTCAGTGCTCTGCCGATAACCACATGACATATGACTAACACATTGTGACATCACTAGAGATGTGCAGTGGACACTTTTAGGGTTTTGGTTTTGGATCTGGATCTCTGTTCGTGTTTTGGATCTGGAATGGTTTTGGCAAAACCACCCTTTCAGGGTTTGGGTTTGATTTTGGTTCTGGATTTTTTTGAAAAAAAAACACATAAAAACAACTAAAATCACAGAATTTGGGTGTTTTTTTCTGTTCATACAGTATTATTAACCTCAATAACATTAAATTCCACTCATTTCCAGTCTATTCTGAACATCTCACAATATTGTTTTTAGGCCAAAAGGTTGCACTGAGGTCGCTGGATGACTAAGCTAAGCGACACAAGTGGGCGGCACAAACACGTGGCCCATCTAGGAGTGGCAGTGCAGTGTCAGACAGGATGGCAGTTTTAAAAACTAGGCCCCAAACAGCACATGATGCAAAGAAAAAAGAGGTGCCAGATGGAATTGTCCTTGGGCCCTCCCACCCACCCTTATTTTGTATAAACAGGACATGCACACTTTAACAAACCAATCATTTCAGCACCAGGGTCTGCCACACGACAGTGACTGAAATGACTGGTTGGTTTGGGCCCCCACCAAAAATTAAGCAATTAATCTTTCCTTGCACAAACTGGCTCTACAGAGGCAAGATGTCGTTCTCATCCTTATACTCCGATTCCTCACCCCTTTCAGTGTTTACATCCTCCTCCTCACAGAGTGTTAATTCGTACCCGCTGGAATCCACCATCACAGGTCCCTGTGTACTTTCTGGAGGCAATTGCTGGTAAAGGTCTTCCTGGAGGAATTTATAACTGATTTTGATGAACATCATTATCTCCATATTTTGTGGAAGTAACCTCCTACGCCGATTGCTGACAAAGTTACCGGCTGCACTAAACACTAGAGATGAGCGGGTTCGGTTTCTCTGAATCCGAACCCGCCAGAACTTCATGTTTTTTTTCACGGGTCCGAGCGACTCGGATCTTCCCGCCTTGCTCGGTTAACCCGAGCGCGCCCGAACGTCATCATGACGCTGTCGGATTCTCGCGAGGCTCGGATTCTATCGCGAGACTCGGATTCTATATAAGGAGCCGCGCGTCGCCGCCATTTTCACACGTGCATTGAGATTGATAGGGAGAGGACGTGGCTGGCGTCCTCTCCGTTTAGAATAGATTAGAGAGACACTTGATTTACTAATTTTGGGGAGCATTAGGAGTACTCAGTACAGTGCAGAGTTTTGCTGATAGTGACCACCAGTTTTATTTATAATCCGTTCTCTGCCTGAAAAAAGCGATACACAGCACACAGTGACTCAGTCACATACCATATCTGTGTGCACTGCTCAGGCTCAGGCCAGTGTGCTGCATCATCTATTATCTATATATAATATTATATATATCTGTCTGACTGCTCAGCTCACACAGCTTATAATTGTGGGGGAGACTGGGGAGCACTACTGCAGTGCCAGTTATAGGTTATAGCAGGAGCCAGGAGTACATAATATATTATATAGTGAGTGACCACCAGACACACAGTGCAGTTTATTTAATATATCCGTTCTCTGCCTGAAAAAAGCGATACACACAGTGACTCAGTCAGTCACATACCATATCTGTGTGCACTGCTCAGGCTCAGGCCAGTGTGCTGCATCATCTATATAATATATATTATATATCTGTCTGACTGCTCAGCTCACACAGCTTATAATTGTGGGGGAGACTGGGGAGCACTACTGCAGTGCCAGTTATAGGTTATAGCAGGAGCCAGGAGTACATAATATTATATTAAAACAGTGCACACTTTTGCTGCAGGAGTGCCACTGCCAGTGTGACTAGTGACCAGTGACCTGACCACCAGTATATATAATATTAGTAGTATACTATCTCTTTATCAACCAGTCTATATTAGCAGCAGACACAGTACAGTGCGGTAGTTCACGGCTGTGGCTACCTCTGTGTCGGCACTCGGCAGCCCGTCCATAATTGTATATACCACCTAACCGTGGTTTTTTTTTCTTTCTTTATACATACATACTAGTTACGAGTATACTATCTCTTTATCAACCAGTCTATATTAGCAGCAGACACAGTACAGTGCGGTAGTTCACGGCTGTGGCTACCTCTGTGTCGGCACTCGGCAGCCCGTCCATAATTGTATATACCACCTAACCGTGGTTTTTTTTTCTTTCTTTATACATACATACTAGTTACGAGTATACTATCTCTTTATCAACCAGTCTATATATTAGCAGCAGACACAGTACAGTGCGGTAGTTCACGGCTGTGGCTACCTCTGTGTCGGCACTCGGCAGCCCGTCCATAATTGTATATACCACCTAACCGTGGTTTTTTTTTCTTTCTTTATACATACATACTAGTTACGAGTATACTATCTCTTTATCAACCAGTCTATATATTAGCAGCAGACACAGTACAGTGCGGTAGTTCACGGCTGTGGCTACCTCTGTGTCGGCACTCGGCAGCCCGTCCATAATTGTATATACCACCTAACCGTGGTTTTTTTTTCTTTCTTTATACATACATACTAGTTACGAGTATACTATCTCTTTATCAACCAGTCTATATATTAGCAGCAGACACAGTACAGTGCGGTAGTTCACGGCTGTGGCTACCTCTGTGTCGGCACTCGGCAGCCCGTCCATAATTGTATATACCACCTAACCGTGGTTTTTTTTTCTTTCTTTATCCATACATACTAGTTACGAGTATACTATCTCTTTATCAACCAGTCTATATATTAGCAGCAGACACAGTACAGTGCGGTAGTTCACGGCTGTGGCTACCTCTGTGTCGGCACTCGGCAGCCCGTCCATAATTGTATATACCACCTAACCGTGGTTTTTTTTTCTTTCTTTATACATACATACTAGTTACGAGTATACTATCTCTTTATCAACCAGTCTATATATTAGCAGCAGACACAGTACAGTGCGGTAGTTCACGGCTGTGGCTACCTCTGTGTCGGCACTCGGCAGCCCGTCCATAATTGTATATACCACCTAACCGTGGTTTTTTTTTCTTTCTTTATATATACATACTAGTTACGAGTATACTATCTCTTTATCAACCAGTCTATATATTAGCAGCAGACACAGTACAGTGCGGTAGTTCACGGCTGTGGCTACCTCTGTGTCGGCACTCGGCAGCCCGTCCATAATTGTATATACCACCTAACCGTGGTTTTTTTTTCTTTCTTTATACATACATACTAGTTACGAGTATACTATCTCTTTATCAACCAGTCTATATATTAGCAGCAGACACAGTACAGTGCGGTAGTTCACGGCTGTGGCTACCTCTGTGTCGGCACTCGGCAGCCCGTCCATAATTGTATATACCACCTAACCGTGGTTTTTTTTTCTTTCTTTATACATACATACTAGTTACGAGTATACTATCTCTTTATCAACCAGTCTATATTAGCAGCAGACACAGTACAGTGCGGTAGTTCACGGCTGTGGCTACCTCTGTGTCGGCACTCGGCAGCCCGTCCATAATTGTATATACCACCTAACCGTGGTTTTTTTTTCTTTCTTTATACATACATACTAGTTACGAGTATACTATCTCTTTATCAACCAGTCTATATATTAGCAGCAGACACAGTACAGTGCGGTAGTTCACGGCTGTGGCTACCTCTGTGTCGGCACTCGGCAGCCCGTCCATAATTGTATATACCACCTAACCGTGGTTTTTTTTTCTTTCTTTATACATACATACTAGTTACGAGTATACTATCTCTTTATCAACCAGTCTATATATTAGCAGCAGACACAGTACAGTGCGGTAGTTCACGGCTGTGGCTACCTCTGTGTCGGCACTCGGCAGCCCGTCCATAATTGTATATACCACCTAACCGTGGTTTTTTTCTCTTTCTTTATGCATACATACTAGTTACGAGTATACTATCTCTTTATCAACCAGTCTATATATTAGCAGCAGACACAGTACAGTGCGGTAGTTCACGGCTGTGGCTACCTCTGTGTCGGCACTCGGCAGCCCGTCCATAATTGTATATACCACCTAACCGTGGTTTTTTTTTTCTTTCTTTATACATACATACTAGTTACGAGTATACTATCTCTTTATCAACCAGTCTATATATTAGCAGCAGACACAGTACAGTGCGGTAGTTCACGGCTGTGGCTACCTCTGTGTCGGCACTCGGCAGCCCGTCCATAATTGTATATACCACCTAACCGTGGTTTTTTTTTCTTTCTTTATACATACATACTAGTTACGAGTATACTATCTCTTTATCAACCAGTCTATATATTAGCAGCAGACACAGTACAGTGCGGTAGTTCACGGCTGTGGCTACCTCTGTGTCGGCACTCGGCAGCCCGTCCATAATTGTATATACCACCTAACCGTGGTTTTTTTTTCTTTCTTTATACATACATACTAGTTACGAGTATACTATCTCTTTATCAACCAGTCTATATATTAGCAGCAGACACAGTACAGTGCGGTAGTTCACGGCTGTGGCTACCTCTGTGTCGGCACTCGGCAGCCCGTCCATAATTGTATATACCACCTAACCGTGGTTTTTTTTTCTTTCTTTATACATACATACTAGTTACGAGTATACTATCTCTTTATCAACCAGTCTATATATTAGCAGCAGACACAGTACAGTGCGGTAGTTCACGGCTGTGGCTACCTCTGTGTCGGCACTCGGCAGCCCGTCCATAATTGTATATACCACCTAACCGTGGTTTTTTTTTCTTTCTTTATACATACATACTAGTTACGAGTATACTATCTCTTTATCAACCAGTCTATATATTAGCAGCAGACACAGTACAGTGCGGTAGTTCACGGCTGTGGCTACCTCTGTGTCGGCACTCGGCAGCCCGTCCATAATTGTATATACCACCTAACCGTGGTTTTTTTTTCTTTCTTTATACATACATACTAGTTACGAGTATACTATCTCTTTATCAACCAGTCTATATATTAGCAGCAGACACAGTACAGTGCGGTAGTTCACGGCTGTGGCTACCTCTGTGTCGGCACTCGGCAGCCCCTCCATAATTGTATACTATTATCCAATCCATCCATCTCCATTGTTTACCTGAGGTGCCTTTTAGTTGTGCCTATTAAAATATGGAGAACAAAAATGTTGAGGTTCCAAAATTAGGGAAAGATCAAGATCCACTTCCACCTCGTGCTGAAGCTGCTGCCACTAGTCATGGCCGAGACGATGAAATGCCAGCAACGTCGTCTGCCAAGGCCGATGCCCAATGGCATAGTACAGAGCATGTCAAAACCAAAACACCAAATATCAGTAAAAAAAGGACTCCAAAACCTAAAATAAAATTGTCGGAGGAGAAGCGTAAACTTGCCAATATGCCATTTACCACACGGAGTGGCAAGGAACGGCTGAGGCCCTGGCCTATGTTCATGGCTAGTGGTTCAGCTTCACATGAGGATGGAAGCACTCAGCCTCTCGCTAGAAAACTAAAAAGACTCAAGCTGGCAAAAGCACCGCAAAGAACTGTGCGTTCTTTGAAATCCCAAATCCACAAGGAGAGTCCAATTGTGTCGGTTGCGATGCCTGACCTTCCCAACACTGGACGTGAAGAGCATGCGCCTTCCACCATTTGCACGCCCCCTGCAAGTGCTGGAAGGAGCACCCGCAGTCCAGTTCCTGATAGTCAGATTGAAGATGTCAGTGTTGAAGTACACCAGGATGAGGAGGATATGGGTGTTGCTGGCGCTGGGGAGGAAATTGACCAGGAGGATTCTGATGGTGAGGTGGTTTGTTTAAGTCAGGCACCCGGGGAGACACCTGTTGTCCATGGGAGGAATATGGCCGTTGACATGCCAGGTGAAAATACCAAAAAAATCAGCTCTTCGGTGTGGAGGTATTTCACCAGAAATGCGGACAACAGGTGTCAAGCCGTGTGTTCCCTTTGTCAAGCTGTAATAAGTAGGGGTAAGGACGTTAACCACCTCGGAACATCCTCCCTTATACGTCACCTGCAGCGCATTCATAATAAGTCAGTGACAAGTTCAAAAACTTTGGGTGACAGCGGAAGCAGTCCACTGACCAGTAAATCCCTTCCTCTTGTAACCAAGCTCACGCAAACCACCCCACCAACTCCCTCAGTGTCAATTTCCTCCTTCCCCAGGAATGCCAATAGTCCTGCAGGCCATGTCACTGGCAATTCTGACGAGTCCTCTCCTGCCTGGGATTCCTCCGATGCATCCTTGCGTGTAACGCCTACTGCTGCTGGCGCTGCTGTTGTTGCCGCTGGGAGTCGATGGTCATCCCAGAGGGGAAGTCGTAAGCCCACTTGTACTACTTCCAGTAAGCAATTGACTGTTCAACAGTCCTTTGCGAGGAAGATGAAATATCACAGCAGTCATCCTACTGCAAAGCGGATAACTGAGTCCTTGACAACTATGTTGGTGTTAGACGTGCGTCCGGTATCCGCCGTTAGTTCACAGGGAACTAGACAATTTATTGAGGCAGTGTGCCCCCGTTACCAAATACCATCTAGGTTCCACTTCTCTAGGCAGGCGATACCGAGAATGTACACGGACGTCAGAAAAAGACTCACCAGTGTCCTAAAAAATGCAGTTGTACCCAATGTCCACTTAACCACGGACATGTGGACAAGTGGAGCAGGGCAGGGTCAGGACTATATGACTGTGACAGCCCACTGGGTAGATGTATGGACTCCCGCCGCAAGAACAGCAGCGGCGGCACCAGTAGCAGCATCTCGCAAACGCCAACTCTTTCCTAGGCAGGCTACGCTTTGTATCACCGCTTTCCAGAATACGCACACAGCTGAAAACCTCTTACGGCAACTGAGGAAGATCATCGCGGAATGGCTTACCCCAATTGGACTCTCCTGTGGATTTGTGGCATCGGACAACGCCAGCAATATTGTGTGTGCATTAAATATGGGCAAATTCCAGCACGTCCCATGTTTTGCACATACCTTGAATTTGGTGGTGCAGAATTTTTTAAAAAACGACAGGGGCGTGCAAGAGATGCTGTCGGTGGCCAGAAGAATTGCGGGACACTTTCGGCGTACAGGCACCACGTACAGAAGACTGGAGCACCACCAAAAACTACTGAACCTGCCCTGCCATCATCTGAAGCAAGAAGTGGTAACGAGGTGGAATTCAACCCTCTATATGCTTCAGAGGTTGGAGGAGCAGCAAAAGGCCATTCAAGCCTATACAATTGAGCACGATATAGTAGGTGGAATGCACCTGTCTCAAGTGCAGTGGAGAATGATTCCAATGTTGTGCAAGGTTCTGATGCCCTTTGAACTTGCCACACGTGAAGTCAGTTCAGACACTGCCAGCCTGAGTCAGGTCATTCCCCTCATCAGGCTTTTGCAGAAGAAGCTGGAGGCATTGAAGAAGGAGCTAAAAGGGAGCGATTCCGCTAGGCATGTGGGACTTGTGGATGCAGCCCTTAATTCGCTTAACAAGGATTCACGGGTGGTCAATCTGTTGAAATCAGAGCACTACATTTTGGCCACCGTGCTCGATCCTAGATTTAAAGCCTACCTTGGATCTCTCTTTCCGGCAGACACAGGTCTGCTGGGGTTGAAAGACCTGCTGGTGACAAAATTGTCAAGTCAAGCGGAACGCGACCTGTCAACATCTCCTCCTTCACATTCTCCCGCAACTGGGGGTGCGAGGAAAAGGCTCAGAATTCCGAGCCCACCCGCTGGCGGTGATGCAGGGCAGTCTGGAGCGACTGCTGATGCTGACATCTGGTCCGGACTGAAGGACCTGACAACGATTACGGACATGTCGTCTACTGTCACTGCATATGATTCTCTCAACATTGATAGAATGGTGGAGGATTATATGAGTGACCGCATCCAAGTAGGCACGTCACACAGTCCGTACTTATACTGGCAGGAAAAAGAGGCAATTTGGAGGCCCTTGCACAAACTGGCTTTATTCTACCTAAGTTGCCCTCCCACAAGTGTGTACTCCGAAAGAGTGTTTAGTGCCGCCGCTCACCTTGTCAGCAATCGGCGTACGAGGTTACATCCAGAAAATGTGGAGAAGATGATGTTCATTAAAATGAATTATAATCAATTCCTCCGCGGAGACATTGACCAGCAGCAATTGCCTCCACAAAGTACACAGGGAGCTGAGATGGTGGATTCCAGTGGGGACGAATTGATAATCTGTGAGGAGGGGGATGTACACGGTGATATATCGGAGGGTGAAGATGAGGTGGACATCTTGCCTCTGTAGAGCCAGTTTGTGCAAGGAGAGATTAATTGCTTCTTTTTTGGGGGGGGTCCAAACCAACCCGTCATATCAGTCACAGTCGTGTGGCAGACCCTGTCACTGAAATGATGGGTTGGTTAAAGTGTGCATGTCCTGTTTTGTTTATACAACATAAGGGTGGGTGGGAGGGCCCAAGGACAATTCCATCTTGCACCTCTTTTTTCTTTTCTTTTTCTTTGCATCATGTGCTGATTGGGGAGGGTTTTTTGGAAGGGACATCCTGCGTGACACTGCAGTGCCACTTCTAGATGGGCCCGGTGTTTGTGTCGGCCACTAGGGTCGCTAATCTTACTCACACAGTCAGCTACCTCATTGCGCCTCTTTTTTTCTTTGCGTCATGTGCTGTTTGGGGAGGGTTTTTTGGAAGGGACATCCTGCGTGACACTGCAGTGCCACTCCTAGATGGGCCCGGTGTTTGTGTCGGCCACTAGGGTCGCTAATCTTACTCACACAGCTACCTCATTGCGCCTCTTTTTTTCTTTGCGTCATGTGCTGTTTGGGGAGGGTTTTTTGGAAGGGACATCCTGCGTGACACTGCAGTGCCACTCCTAGATGGGCCCGGTGTTTGTGTCGGCCACTAGGGTCGCTAATCTTACTCACACAGCTACCTCATTGCGCCTCTTTTTTTCTTTGCGTCATGTGCTGTTTGGGGAGGGTTTTTTGGAAGGGACATCCTGCGTGACACTGCAGTGCCACTCCTAGATGGGCCCGGTGTTTGTGTCGGCCACTAGGGTCGCTTATCTTACTCACACAGCGACCTCGGTGCAAATTTTAGGACTAAAAATAATATTGTGAGGTGTGAGGTATTCAGAATAGACTGAAAATGAGTGTAAATTATGGTTTTTGAGGTTAATAATACTTTGGGATCAAAATGACCCCCAAATTCTATGATTTAAGCTGTTTTTTAGTGTTTTTTGAAAAAAACACCCGAATCCAAAACACACCCGAATCCGACAAAAAAAATTCGGTGAGGTTTTGCCAAAACGCGTTCGAACCCAAAACACGGCCGCGGAACCGAACCCAAAACCAAAACACAAAACCCGAAAAATTTCAGGCGCTCATCTCTACTAAACACTTTTTCGGAGTACACTCTGAAGGAGGGGCAACTTAGGTAAAATAAAGCCAGTTTGTGCGCGATGGCCTCCAAATTGCCTCCTTTTCCTGCCAGTATACGTACGGACTGTCTGACATGCCTACTTGGATATGGTCACCGATATAATCCTCCACCATTCTTTCAACAGTGACAGCATCATATGCACTGACAGAAGACATCTCAGTAATTGTTGGCAGCTCCTTCAGTCTGGACCAGATGTTAATTGTTAATACTTGCTCCTGACTGCCCTACATCACCGCCAGCGGGTCGGTTAGGAAATTTAATTATTTTCCTCGCAGCCCCAGTTGCTGGAGAAAATGAAGGAGGAGCTGTTGACGGGTTATGTTCCGCTGAGCTGACAATTTTCTCACCAGCAGGTCTTTGCACCTCTGCAGACTTGCATCCACCAGAGAGATACAATGTAGGCTTTAAACCTAGGATCAAGCACGGTGGCCAAAATGTAGTGATCTGATTTCAACAGATTGACCCCCCTGAATCCTGGCAAAGCGAATGAAGGGCTCCATCCACAAGTCCTACATACTTAGCGGAATTGCTCCGTCTTAGCTTCTCCTTCAATTTCTCCAGCTGCTTGTGCAAAATCCTGATAAAGGTGCTTGGAGCCTCCTCTTCCCATAAAGACTTGGGAAGGTCAGGCTTAGACATCGCAACTGCAGACACACTTGGACTCTCCTTGGGGATATGTGATATCTCTGAGTCTGAATGCACAGTTGCTTTTTCCTGTTCTTTAACAAGCTTGATTCTTTTTTTCCAAGAAGGAGGAGGGCTTCCATCTTCATGAGAAGCTGAACCACCAGTCATGAACAAGCCTTTCCTTGCCACTTCGTGTTGTGAATGGCATATTGCCAATTTTATGTTTCTCATCAGATAATTAATTTTTCGTTTTTGGTTAATAATTCTTGCTTCTTGGATTTTACAAGCCCTCTATAACATTGGGCATCGGCCTTAGCAGACAACGTTGATGGAATTGCATCGTCAATGTAGCAGCAGCTTTGGCACTAATACTAGAAACGGGAAGTGGTTCCTGATCTTTCACTAATTTTACCTCCAAATTTTTTGTTTTCCATTTCACAGAGCAGTGCCCCTTTATTATTACAGCACACAGAACAGTGCCCCTTTATTTTTTTCCAGCAAACAGAACAGTGCCCCTTTATATTTACAGCACCCCTGTATTTTAACAACACCCCTGTTTTTTTTACAGCAAACAAGACAGGGATACAGCACCCCTGTATTTTTACTTCATACAGGACAGGGCCAGTGTTCCTTTATTTTTACAACACCCCTGTATTTTTATTTTTACAGCATACAGGACAGGGCCAGTGTTCCTTTATTTTAACAACACCCCTGTGTTTTGTTCATATGTTTGTAAATCCAGTCATAAGTATACAGAAACATGTGAGTTCACTGCTGTGCTGTTTATTCCATCACCAACTCCAGACAAACACACTGCACACTGGACCACCCACTTCCCAGCATCCCCCTGGTCCTAGGGACCATCACTGAAGATTCAGGCTTACACAGATTAGTAAGGGAGTGTCTACAAATATTAAGCATTCTAATACACTAACATCACATCCTCTTTTCTTTAAAGATAAGCCCTATACGCTTCAATGCAACAATTAACAATGTCATATTAAGAACATCTAACACGTTTCAATGAGTCTCTCAGGTCTGCGTATTTCCCTTTTGGGTCTTTCATACACAGTCTGCGTTTCATCGACCATGTTGGACCTTTCTAGAATCGTGGTTTGTTCACAATTATCAGGATCATCATACAGTACATGTCAGATGAAGGGTATTCTTCAGTCATGTTGTCTTCATTATGGTTAGGTTGAGATCTTAAATCCACCCGATTTCTTCTTACTTCCGTTCCATGCTCTGTACATATAGTATAAGATCTTGGTGCTACTTGTGCTTGCACAATACCTTTCTGCACCCAAATACCTTTCTCGTGATCTCTGAGACGGACTTGGTCACCCGATTTTAGATCAGATAAGCTTTTTGTTCGTCTGTCATGGAACAGTTTCTGTTTCGCCTGTTGACGTTCCTTACTCAGTCTGACCAACGCTGAGTTATGTGTATTAAGCAGTTCATCATGTATTGGGAGATTTGCTCTAATCCTCCTTCCCATCAGCATTTGTGCAGGAGAAAGTCCATTCTGTAAAGGTGTACTGCGGTGGATTAAAAGACTTTTGTAGAAATATTATTTACCTTCTTGAGCTTTTTTCATGAGACTCTTTACAGTTTTTATTGAACTTTCCACCAACCCATTTGAGCGTGGATAGTGGGGACTTGACGTAGTATGGACAAATTCCCACTCATCAGCAAATTGTCTAAATTCAGCACTGGAAAACTGAGGACCATTGTCAGTGAACACTTCCATAGGAACACCATGCCTTGCAAAGATTGACTTCATGCAATTGATTACGGCTATACTAGTAGTTGTATGTAGTGTCTTCACCTCAGGGTAGTTAGAGTAATAATCAGTCACGATAATGTATGTTTTCCCATTGCAATCAAACAAATATGCGCCAACTTTCTGATACGGTCTCTCTGGCACTGCGTGAGGACTCAGTGGCTCGACTTGTTGTTTCGGTCTATACGTAAGACATAATTCACATGTAGCTGTAGTCTGTGCTATGTCTTGGTTCATTCTTGGCCAATACATAACTTCACGTGCTCTCCGCTTACATTATTCTTCTCCTAAGTGGCCTTCATGTATCGTGCACAGCATAGTTTTTCTTAGTCGTGCAGGTATGACAAACCTATTGCCTTTGTAAATAATACCATCGACAACTGTAAGGTCACTGCGGTACATCCAATAATCATGGCTAGACAGCGGGAACGCATGTTTTTCTGCTGGCCAACCTTTCAGAATGATATCTTTTAACACTTTCATTGTGTCATCTGTCTCAGTTTCTTTCCTAATCTGTTCTTGTCTTGCAAGAGACACTGGTAGAGAAGCTACGATCAAATTAACATAGGCTTCTATCTCTTCATCCATCAGACTTTTGGAACCTTCACTTTTGTCCACAGCACGAGAAAGTGTATCAGCAATGTACATGTATTTGCCGGGACAGTACAGCAAGTGTACATCATATTTCTGTAGTCTGATAAGCATTCATTGAATTCTCATGGGACAGTCATGTAATGATTTAGTCATGATAGCTACCAATGGCTTGTGGTCAGTTTCCACTGAAAAATGTTTGACCATGCACAAACTGATGAAATCGCTCACATGCATATGTGATCGCTAGAAGTTCTTTTTCTATCTGAGCATACCTTGTTTCAGCACTTCTCAGTGCTCTTGATGCATAGATTACTGGTTGCCATGTATCCTCATGTTCTTGTAACAGCACTGAGCCTAGGCCAAATTGCGAAGCATCTACTGAAATTCTTATTCTTTTCGCAGGATCAAAGAATTTTAGCACTGGTTGCTCTGTAATGATCTGTTTCAAGTTTTGCCAACTTTCTTCTTGTTCATGTGACCACATCCACTCTTTATCTTTGTCCAACAACCATCTAAGAGAGGCTGTTCATTCAGAGAGTTGAGAAATAAACTTTCCTAAGTAAGTAATCATTCCTAGGAATCTTCTGACGTCGTCTTTGTTGTTAGGACGTTCCATGTTCACTATGGCTGATATTTTCCTTGGGTCTGGTTTTACACCTTGATCCGAGACCACGTCGCCCATAAAGGTAAGTGTATTCACGCCAAATTCACATTTGTCCTTGTTTAGCTTTAGATTCACTTTCTTGACAAGTTCCATTACTTGTCTCAATCTAGAATCATGTTCTTCCTTTGTAGATCCCCAGACAATAATGTCATCCATCATTGTTTCAGCACCTGGAATATGTTCAAAAATCATGTGTATCTTTTTGTTATATACTTCTGGAGCAGACAATATTCCATATGCTAGTCGAAGAAATCTGTATCGCCCTTCTGGTGTATTAAATGTACAAAGCTTTGAGCTGGCCTCATCTAGCTTCATTTGCCAGAATCCTGAAGATGCATCCAATTTACTGAACCATTATGCTCCCGCAAATTGCAACATGATTTCATCTCTGGTTGGTAGTTTGAAAGGTTCTCGTTTAATATCTTTGTTTAAATCTCTGGGGTCTAGACATATTCTGAGTTGTCCATTTTTCTTTTCAACAATTACTAAGGAGCTTACCCATTCAGTAGGCTCATCAACTTTCTGTATCACACCCAAGGCTTCCATGCGATTTTACTCTTGTTTCAGTTTTTCTCTCAGCGCAAACGGCACTTTTCTACAGGGGTGTATCACTGAAGAAACTTGCGTGTCTATATTTATTTTATGCTCTCCAGGCAAAAAACCTAGACCTTCAAAGAAGTCTCTGTATTCTGTAAACATCGATTTGCAGTCATCTTCTACTTGTGATGTCACCATAAAAACTTTCTTTAGCAAGCTTAGTTTCTCACAGGAACTTAATCCTAGAATCGGTTGCACATTTTTATCCACAATCAGTAGAGATGTTTTAAACTGTTGTCCCTTACATTTCAGTGTCACTAAGCATGTACCTTTCACAGGAATTTCCTCCCCAGTGTACCCTGTAACTTTCACTTTGGCTGGATGAATTTTAGGTTTTACTCTAAAAGTCTTATAGTCTTGAAACAATATTAAATTCACCTGCGCGCCAGTAGGGAATGACAATCTCATTGACAGTTAAAGGGACAATCCATTCTTTCTTATCTGCACTGCAAAGTTCAATGCAATCCACAAAAAATTCCTCTGTTTGTTTAACAGCATGCACATTGGTTGTTTCACTTTTCATTTTACAGCATTTGGTGATTAAGTCTACCACATTTCATGCAGGTTTTACCATAAGCAAGGCACATTTTAGGATTGTGAGCATTTCCACATCTACTACATATTTCATTATTAGACTGTGGCTTAGACTGCTTCATTCTTGAGAATGGAGGTTTGCTTGGCTCTGTTGTCTGCACTACATGGACAGCAGCATCAACTTCCTTGTGTAACTTTTTGCCTTGAAATCTAGTTATTTCTGCAGATCTGCACATAGTCACTGCCTTTTCTAGTGTTAGGTCTTGCTCTCGCAGCAATCTCTCTCTGAGTCCATTATCAGGTATTCCACAGACAATACGATCTCTAATCAGTGAATACTTTAAATCACCAAACTCACAGGTTTTACTGAGTGATTGCAGCTCTGTAACATACTGATCAAATCCATCTCCAGACTTCTGATCACATGTGAAAAACTTATATCTTTCATATGTCACATTTTTCCTTGGCACAAAGTAATCTTCAAACTTTTGCATTATAGAAGATAGCACCATATTCTGCCCCTCAGCAAACTGAAAACTATTATAAATGTCCAGCACATCCTCTCCTATCACATGGAGGAAAATGGATGCCTTCGTTTTTCAGCCTCTGTATTAGCTCCACATGCAGCAAAATATATATTAAACCTTTGCTTAAATCTTTTCCAGTTTTCAGACAAATTACCAGACATCAGCATGCCGGTTGGAGGAGCCAGTTTATCCATGGTTACTCACTGTTTGAAGAGAGGAGCACACGGCAGGCTTTGCAGACACTGAGTATCACAGCCTTACAGACTGCTGCAGGATTCTTTCACACTCTGAGAGCACTAGCAGTCCAAGTTAAACTTCCATGTTTTGTTCATATGTTTGTAAATCCAGTCATAAGGATACAGAGACATGTGAGTTCACTGCTGTGCTGTTTATTCCATCACCAACTCCAGACACACACTGCACACTGGACCACCCACTTCCCAGCATCCCCCTGGTCCTAGGGACCATCACTGAAGATTCAGGCTTACACAGATTAGTAAGGGAGTGTCTACAAATATTAAGCATTCTAATACACTAACATCACACCCTGTATTTTTATTTTTACAGTATACAAGACAGGGCCAGTGTTCCTTTATTTTTACAACACCCCTGTATTTTTATTTTTACAGCATACAGGATGGGGCCAGTGTTCCCTTATTTTTACAACACCCCTGTATTTTTACAACATACAGGACAGGGCCAGTGTTCCTTTGTTTTTACAGCACCCCTGTATTTTTACAGCATACAGGACAGGGCCAGCACCCCTGTATTTTAACAACACACCTGTATTATTACAGCATACAAGACAGGGCCAGAGTACCTTTATTTTTACAACACCCCCAGTGGCGGAACTACCGCCAGTGCAAGCAGTGCCTTGCACTGGGGCCTGACACTGTCCAGGGGTCCGAAGCATGTAATGAGTCAAACTGACTCATTACATGCCGCTGTGTGCTGCAGGCAACCGCTGCCCGCACCACACAGCCACCCGCCAAGGAGAGAGCAGCGGCCACGGGGGGGACGGGGGGGAGGAGGAGGAGGGAGGTGGAGGAGGGAGCCGCAGCAGCACTGTGTAATTGGTGCAGGTGCTGCTGTCCCTTTCCTTCACCTTAGGCTGTCCTCCGATGCTGTGAATGCTGGGAAGCGCATCACAGCATTCACAGCGGCAGAGAACAGCCTATGGTGAAGGACATGGACAGCAGCAGCAGCGCCTCCACCAATTACACAGTGCTGCTGCGGCTCTCTCCTCCACCTCCCTCCTCCTCCTTCTCTCCTGCCTGGGATCTCTGCCAGAAGCTGCACCGAGGAGCCTGACTGGACAGAGTAAGTATAATTCTTTCTTTCCTTCTTTCTTTCTTTCCTTCTTTCTTTCTTTCTTGTCTGCCTTAATGTGTAAAAAGGGGGGATGCTGTCTGCTGTAATGTGTAAAAGGGGCACGCTGTCTGCCGTAATGTGTAAAAAGGGCACGCTGTCTGCTGTTATGTGTAAAAAGGGGACGCTGTCTGCCGTTATGTGTAAAAAGGGGACGCTGTCTGCCGCTATGTGTAAAAAGGGGGGCGCTGTCTGCCGTAATGTGTAAAAAGGGGACGCTGTCTGCTGTAATGTGTATAAAGGGCACGCTATCTGCCTTAATGTGTAAAAAAGGGGACGCTGTCTGCCGTAATGTGTAAAAAGGGGGTGCTGTCTGCCGTAATGTGTAAAAAAGGGGGACGCTGTCTGCCGTAATGTGTAAAAAGGGCATGCTGTCTGCCGTAATGTGTAAAAAGGGCACGCTGTCTACCGTTATGTGTAATAATTGCATGCTGTCTGCCGTTATGTGTAAAAAGGGGGACACTGTCTGCCGTAATGTGTAAAAAGGGGGACGCTGTCTGCCGACAATGTGTAAAAAGGGGGACGCTGTCTGCCGTAATGTGTAAAAAGGGCACGCTGTCTGCCTTAATGTGTAAAAAGGGGACGGTGTCTGCCTTAATGTGTAAAAAGGGGACGCTGTCTGCCGTAATGTGTAAAAAGCGGACGCTGTCTGCTGTAATGTGTAAAAAGGGCAATCTGTCCGCTGTAATGTGTAAAAGGGGCTCTACCTGGTGTAGTGGTGCTACTGTGAGCGTAATTTGAATAATGGAGACTACTGTGCACCGTTATATGAATTGGCATTATTTTGTGGCCACACCCCTTCCCCACGAAGCCACGCCCCTATATATTTTCTGCGTGCCTATGGCGCGCACTGCCCCTCTTTTGCATGGAAGGTTGGGGCTCCAACGCCGTTTCTTGCACACAGTGCTAAAATGTCTAGTTACGGCACTGTCCATTTCTCTGGCGCTGAGCAGGTCCCCCTCACCAGATCCTCTCCAGGGGTGAGGGGGTGGACTTGGATGGGATGAGGGGGGTGGGGCCAAAGCATTTTGTTGCACCTGGGCCCACTGTTCGCTAGTTCCACCACTGAACACCCCTATATTTTTACAGCATACAGGACAGTGCCCCTATACAGCACAGGACCGCATCACCCCTGTACAGTATCCCTAGCAGCACAGGGCACCCCTGTCCAGCACCCAAAACAGTACAGGACACAACACGACAGCACCCCTGTACAGCACAGGACCGCAACACCCCTGTGCAGCACCCCAAACAGCACAGGACACCCCAGAAGAGCAACCCTGTACAGCCCCCCCTAACAGCGCAGGACACCACAGGACAGCACCCCTAACAGCACACAGGACAGCACCCCTAAAGAGCACACACAGTCGCCACCCAACGCCACCACCCACAGAAAGACAGAGGTCTGTCTCCCTCACTCTCCAAGTCCGGAGTGAAAATGGCGGCGACACGCGTCTCCTTATATGGAATCCAAAACCCGCAAGAATCCGACAGTGGGTTGATGACGTTTTGCCTCGTTCTGGGATCCGAGTCTGGTGGGAAGTCCCGAGCCGGGCTTGGGGGTTCAGATCTCTGAGATCCGAACCCGCTCATCTCTAGACATCACCAATGTCAGATGACATCACAATAGCTCCCCCACTTCAGAAGACACACAGGCTAAAGAGACTCATTTCCTATTGGAAAGCAGACTAATCAGGAAGCAATCCAAAGGAGACTGATAATATTATTATTATTATCTTATATTCTATTTTCTTCTATGTGGCCAGATACCATGGCAGCACAGTGCAGTGTGCTACTGCTCTGCACCCTTTACCTTCTCTGTGGTGCAGAGCTGTGTAGTAGCTGCTTCACCTGTCTAAGGATAGCTGAGGAAAAGGCAAGCATCTGCCAATATGCCCAATCCATGGAGAAGATGGATGGCATAGAATGCCCGGAAAAGATACGGAATGGATTTAAACCTTTGGAAAACATCCAACTACCGTTTTCACAGGTGAGCAAGATTAGAGGGCATCTGGGAGGCTTTGAGAAAGCAGTCAGAGAGATCAGACTATTGCTCTCTACAAAGTACTGGACAGCGGCATTTGAGCTAAAGATAAAGGATTACATCAAGGATATAAAAGCTGTCAGGACCGACTGATTTTGTGGATCCACTAACCTTGGACCAACCAAAGGTGTAGGTGCTGGAGTATGGTGAAAACAGGGAAGACGAAGATAGTTCCATTTCATATATTTATTAATAGACAACAGTTCCAATAAGGAGTTAAATGACAATCATTAGTCACCATATATAAAGTGACGTATTGCAATGAATAGCATAAAGATAAGCAGGATCTGTATTGAAGATGCACTGAAGAAATGTTCATATGAATAAGATAAAACGTGCCTGAAGATTAATGAAGAATTGTCCAATATAAAGCAATGATTGGTGCCAAATTGTAAGAAGTGTTAATTGGATATTGTAGACATAGATGAATAACTGTGAAGGCTTGTTACCTATGCTTAAAGGCTGAACTGAAGAACTGTGTAGAGCTGTCTTTGAATGATGCAAAAATGTAGATACAATTCTGAAAGGAATACTTGTAGGTTGTGAAGATAATACTCGTAACACAGTGAAAATCTGCAGCAGACGACAATGGTGAGGAATGGGTTAAGCTGAGAGCTGAGTAAACGAGAACCAGGATTAAGTAGAAACTTCCACAGGCTGTGTGATTGAAGCAGGCAGTCACTGAACAGGGTAACCTTTCACAGCACTCCGTAAATCCACTCGTTGCCACTTGGAGGGCGATTGACTGACAGCACAGCAGGGAGCTGGTGGATCTCTTGCGGTGAAGGCTGCAGGCAGACCTCTGGGAGCAGAGGCGATATCAGGACCACTGGAATCACACAGAAATCCATGGAGAGAGAGCACAGAGCTAGGGTACAGAGTAGCTACAACAAAGCACTGGCCAAGAGTGAAATAATCCCAGACTACTTATAGGCAGCACAAGCACGGGATTGGCTGACACCCACAGGTGCTGCATTTGGTTTACAATATGGCCACCTCCTGAACAAGCAACGGGCGGACCCCAGAACCCGCAGCGGTGAGTGATCGGTGTGTGACAAAAGCGATCGCAGCCAAGAACCCAGCTGAGAAATATATACGCAAGAGCGGGATATAGAAAGGGGTACGGCTGTTTCGGTGTGATGAGTGCACAGTGCAGGAGTGCCATGCACCTACAGAGTGTCCCCTGGAGGACATCTATGCGCAGGAGCCCGCAGAAACCAATATTTTTTGCATTCTACCTTTTCCCCTTCCCAACACAATAACGGTAACATGGAAATTGGCCCGGAACCTCAGGGTTGCGGACATCAGTTATTGTAATACTATACATACGGAAGAAGACCTGCACATCCTGATTAATCCCACTTGTAAACACCACAAGCGAACCTTTGCCTGTCAGATTAGGGATGCGGATGACTATGTGAGAGCGGAGATGTTTTATTTCCTGAATGTGACCCGGAGTAATGCAATCGAATACTCCGAGCTGGAGAAGGCTTTGAACGAAGTACTGTATTCAGACATCAGTCCTGAGTCGGAGCAGGAGACACCGGTATGCATCAGTATTGGAGATATGATCAAGAACAAGATCCTAACAAGCACCCCATTCTGCCTCATCCTCACAATCTCCTTGGCACTGGTAGTCATGTCGCTGACCATACTGGTTGTACGCCTGTGTTTTCATGCCACGAATGTCGAGGATTCAGATTCCAATGTGTGAAGGAGCTGCGCGGCTGGAACCCTGGAGCCGTTATATTCTCCTGCCATGACTGCTGCACAACTTGGCTGCTGTACTTCCTGCAGTCTGGGACTTTCCAAATCTGACAAAGCAAACAGTGATGCCTCCAGAAAACAGCATTGCCCCAAGTACTATGGGATGCCTCCAGCAAACAGTGACGCCTCCAGTACTCCACCACACCTCCAGTTAGAATGCCCTCTGAGAGAAAGCAACTAGGGGTGTTGGGACCCATCTGATAAAGGTTCACCTTGACGTGGTAGGTGGGCTCACATGTTTGGCCAAATGTGCTAAGAAACCTTATTATTACTCCATATTAAATTGTAAAGTTTATTATAATTATTCTGATTATCATTAATCTTAGGGCAGGATTCAATTCTTTTCACCCCTTTCCACACCCGTTCTGTTTCTGCCCTCGGGGGCGTGGTATCATTATTTCAGCTCGCTACCCCTGGAGTAGCGAGGCACCCAACCCTTTACACTGCTAAACCTGATTACTATGGGCGCGATATGCATGATAACAGGGATCATTTTAGACAGGAGATTGGGCGTGGTATATCCAGTACCAAATTAAGGTCCACATGGGCCTGGAGCTGAAATTTAGGAAAGGTTTATTGTGTACCTTGGCAGGAGGTGTGACAAGCACTGCGTTGGTGTGATTAGTGATGTGGGGTGTGACCAGTGTGGTGTGGGTGTGGTCTAAATAGGGTGTGTGGCCTGTGCCATGGGTGTGGCTATCTCGATAGAGGTCAAAGCTAGTTCCTAACGTCAACCACCTAACAGTGGCGCTATAACAAGAAAAAGTTTGTGACCACCATATAATACAGAGAATCAGTGACCACCATATAATACAGAGCATCAGTGGCCACCATATGATACAGAGAGCATCTCAGTGACCAGCATTTTATACAGAGAGCATCACAGTGACCGCCATATGATACAGAGAGCTGTATCAACATGCAAAGAAGGTGGAAAGGGGAGAAAGAATGGGCAAAACAGAGCAGGTGTGGAAAGATGAGAAAAAAAGGGGGCAATACAGAGGAGATAGGAAAAGGGGAGCAGAGATAGGGGCAAAACAGAGCAAACGGAACTGAGGGCACATGGTGTGATGTTAGTGTATTAAAATGCTTAATATTTGTAGACACTCCCTTACTAATCTGTGTAAGCCTCAATCTTCAGTGATGGTCCCTAGGACCAGGGGGATGCTGGGAAGTGCGTGGTCCAGTGTGCAGTGTGTGTCTGGAGTTGGTGATGGAATAAACAGCACAGCAGTGAACTCACATGTCTCTGTATCCTTATGTCTGGATTTACAAACATATGAACAAAACATGGTGTCAGAAGAAGTTTAACTTGGACTGCTAGTGCTCTCAGAGTGTGAAAGAATCCTGCAGCAGTCTGTAAGGCTGTGATACTCAGTGTCTGCAAAGCCTGCCGTGTGCTCCTCTCTTCAAACAGTGAGTAACCATGGATAAACTGGCTCCTCCAACCAGCATGCTGATGTCTGGTAATTTGTCTGAAAACTGGAAAAGATTTAAGCAAAGGTTTAATATATATTTTGCTGCATGTGGAGCTAATACAGAGGCTGAAAAACGAAGGCATCCATTTTCCTCCATGTGATAAGAGAGGATGTGCTGGACATTTATAATAGTTTTCAGTTTGCTGAGGGGCAGAATATGGTGATATCTTCCATAATGCAAAAGTTTGAAGATTACTTTGTGCCAAGGAAAAATGTGACATATGAAAGATATAAGTTTTTCACATGTGATCAGAAGTCTGTAGATGGATTTGATCAGTATGTTACAGAGCTGCAATCACTCAGTAAAACCTGTGAGTTTGGTGATTTAAAGGATTCACTGATTAGAGATCGTATTGTCTGTGGAATACCTGATAATGGACTCAGAGAGAGATTGCTGAGAGAGCAGGACCTAACACTAGAAAAGGCAGTGACTATGTGTAGATCTGCAGAAATAATTAGATTTCAAGCCAAAACATTACACAAGGATGCTGGTGCTGTACATGTAGTGCAGAAAACAGAGCCACGCAAACCTCCATTCTCAAGAATGAAGCAGTCTAAGCCACAATCTAACAAGGAAATGTGTAGTAGATGTGGAAATGCTCACAATCCTAAAATGGGACCTGCTTATGGTAAAACCTGCATGAAATGTGGTAGACGTAATCACTTTGCCAAATGCTGTAAAATGAAAAGTGAAGGTTCCAAAAATCTGATGGATGAAGAGATAGAAGCCTATGTTAATTTGATCGTAGCTTCTCTACCAGTGTCTCTTGCAAGACAAGAACAGATTAGGAAAGAAACTGAGACAGATGACACAATGAAAGTGTTGAAAGATATCATTCTGAAAGGTTGGCCAGCAGAAAAAAATGCGTGCTTGCTGTCTATCCATGATTATTGGATGTACCGCAGTGACCTTACAGTTTTCGATGGTATCATTTACAAAGGCAATAGGTTTGTCATACCTGCACGACTAAGAAAAACTATGCTGTGCAAGATACATGAAGGCCACTTAGGAGAAGAAAAATGTAAGCGGAGAGCACGTGAGGTTATGTATTGGCCAAGAATGAACCAAGACATAGCACAGACTACAGCTACATGTGAATTATGTCTTACGTATAGACCGAAACAACAAGTCGAGCCACTGAGTTTTCACACAGTGCCAGAGGGACCGTACCAGAAAGTTGGTGCAGATTTGTTTGATTGTAATGGGAAAACGTACATTGTCGTGACTGATTATTACTCTAACTACCCTGAGGTGAAGACACTACATACAACTACTAGTATAGCCATAATTAATTGCATGAAGTCAATCTTTGCAAGGCATGGTGTTCCTATGGAAGTGTTCACTGACATTGGTCCTCGGTTTTCCAGTGCTGAATTTAGACAATTTGCTGATGAGTGGGAATTTGTCCATACTACGTCAAGTCCCCACTATCCACGCTCAAATGGGTTGGTGGAAAGTTCAGTAAAAACTGAAAAGAGTCTCATGAAAGAAGCTCAAGAAGGTAAAGAAGATTTCTACAAAAGTCTTTTAATCTACCGCAGTACACCTTTATGGAATGGACTTGCACAAATGCTGATGGGAAGGAGGATTAGAGCAAATCTCCCAATACATGATGAACTGCTTAATACACATAACTCAGCGTTGGTCAGACTGAGTAAGGAACGTCAACAGGCGAAACAGAAACTGTTCCATGACAGACGAACAAAAAGCTTATCTGATCTAAAATCGGGTGACCAAGTCCGTCTCAGAGGTCACGAGAAAGGTATTTGGGTGCCGAAAGGTATTGTGCAAGCACAAGTAGCACCAAGATCTTATACTATACGTACAGAGCGTGGAACGGAAGTAAGAAGAAATCGGGTGGATTTAAGATCTCAACCTAACCATAATGAAGACAACATGACTGAAGAATACCCTTCATCTGACATGTATGATGATCCTGATAATGGTGAACCAACCACGATTCTAGAAAGGTCCAACATGGTCGATGAAACACAGACTGTGTATGAAAGACCCAAAAGGGAAATACGCAGACCTGAGAGACTCATTTGAAATGTGTTAGATGATGTTCTTAATATGACGTTGTTAATTGTTCCATTGAAGCGTATAGGGCTTATCTTTAAAGAAAAGAGGATGTGATGTTTGTGTATTAGAATGCTTAATATTTGTAGACACTCCCTTACTAATCTGTGTAAGCCTGAGACTTCAGTGATGGTCCCTGGGACCAGGGGGATGCTGGGAAGTGGGTGGTCCAGTGTGCAGTGTGCTTGGAGTTGGTGATGGAATAAACAGCACAGCAGTGAACTCACATGTCTCTGTATCCTTATGACTGGATTTACAAACATATGAACAAAACACATGGGACACAGTTACTGATATAGATACTTATTGACACAGACACCACTTACCGAGACAGACATCTCTTACTGACACGGGCACACATGCAGACAGACACCCCTTACTGACACAAATACAGATACAGACCCACTTACTGACACAGACACTTACTGAAACACCTTACTGACACACTTATTGACACACACACACCACCTACTGACACAGATTTTCTGATACCACTTACTGACACCTACACAGACACCTCTTACTGACACAGACACTGCTTACTGACAGATATCACTTAGGGACACAGGCACCCCTTATTGACATATTCCACTTACTGACACAGACACACTTACTGACACACCTTACTAACACAAACATTTATTGACACAGACACCACTTACTGACACATACATACTTAATAACAGACACCCCCTTACTGACTAAGATACAACTTACTAGCATGGACAGGGTTGCCATCAGAAATTGTGGGGCCTGGTACTGAAAAAATAGGTAACCCCCTGACCCACATAGCCTCACACATGCATATGCTGCATAGCCATATTTCCCTCTGTCTCTCAGTTACACCCCCCCCCCCCATATTCCCCTCTGTCTCTATGACCCCCACACACACACACACACCTACATTACCCTCTGCCTCAGTGAGATGGCCACATTCCCCTCTGTTTCTCAGTGACCCCCTTCCTACACACACACAGTCCCCGCTTGGCGGCAACATTAATACAAAGATGCTCGCCGCCGAGCACTCTCCTTGCCCAGAGGCATCTCAGCAGTGGTGCAAGTAGAAAAAATTTATTATGGGTACTGTGTGTGCGCGCAAAAAATGGGTGTGGCCAAATGCCACATGGGGCGTGACCAATGAAAATGGGGGCGTGATACACATATGGGGGAGGGGCAGATACACGTATGACCCCAATAGTGCCAGATACACGTTGCCCCACAGTGACAGATATACATTGCCCCACAGTGACAGATATACATTGCCCCACAGTGCCAGATACACAAATGCCCCGAGTGCCAGATATACATTGCCCCACAGTGCCAGATACACAAATGCCCCCAGAGTGCCAGATACACAAATGCCCCCACTGTGTCAGATATACATTGCACCCCAGTGCCAGATACAGAAATGCCCCTACAGTGCCAGATATGTCCCCAGTGCCAGATACAGAAATGCCCCCAGTGCCAGATACACAAGTACGCCCCCAGTGCCAGATATGCCCCCAGTGCCAGATACACATGTCCTTACAGTGCCAGATATTCCCCCAGTGCCAGATATCCCCCAGTGCCAGGTACACAAGTCCCCCCCAGTGCCAGATATGCTCCCAGTGCCAGGTATACATACACCCCCAGTGCCAGATATCCCCCAGTGCCAGGTATAAATGCCCGCCCCCCGTGTCAGGTATACATGCCCCCCAGTGCCAGATATCCCCCAGTGTCAGGTATACATGTCTCCCCCCCCACTCCTCCCCTGCTCACCACTGCCGCTGCCGTCTGTCTGTGTGAGGGGAGGAGAGCGCACCCTGCGCCTCTCCTTCCCCTCAGTCTCCAGCGGGTGTCTCAGTTTAATTCAGCGCCGATTCGAGAGCCAATCAGAGCTCGCACCGCGAGCTCTGATTGGCTCACGGATCGGTGCTGAATTAAACTGAGACACCCGCCGGAGACTGAGGGGAAGGAGAGGCGCAGCTGCGCTCTCCTTCCCTCACATCAGCGGCAGTGCGGCGGGGATGGCGGGTGCGGCGGGGAGCAACAGAGGGAGGGAGGGAAGAGGAGCGGCGGCCCGTCTGTGTGGGTACGGCGTACCCACGGCTAAATTCTTACGGATACGCCGTACCCACCCGTACCCACACACTTGCACCACTGCATCTCAGGCATCCACAGATTATAAATGGTAAGCTGCCAGGCTGGCTTCGAACACAAAAGAGGGTGGTTACTGGGCCACATCTAAGATGGAAGATGAGCTCTGCGTGGCCAGGCCAGAGCTTAAGTGCAGTGTCAGCCCCTACTGTAGGAGCCAGAGGTAGCCCCTCTTTCTATCCAGGTCAGGTACTCCTTTCCGACAGTCTCTCCCACCCCTGATGGCGGTCCTGGACATGGACACCCCTTACTGACAGATACAACTTACTGACACAAACACGACTTACCTATACAGACATCTCTAATGGACATAGATAGCCCTTATGGACACAGACACCTCTTACTGGCACATTTACTGACATAGACACACCTTACTGACAGACATACTTACTGACACAAACACAAAGATATAGACTTTCTGGCACACCTTACTGACACAAACACACTTACACAGGCACTCTTTACTGATATAAACACATTTACTGACAGATACCAATTACTAACACAGACAACCCTTACTGGCACAGACGCCACTTACTGACACAGATGCCACTTATTGGAACATACAAACATGACTTTCTGACACAGATACAACTTACTAACACAGACTACTTACTGAGATACCCCTTACGGACACAGACACTACTTATGACAAATACCACTTATTGGCACATACATACTTACAAATACACACCCCTTACTGACACAGATACAACTTACTAATACAGATACCCTTACTGACACACACAACACAGATACCGCTTACTAACACAGATAAACTAACTGCCTCAAACACCACTTACTGACAAACATTACTGACACACAACACAAACTTACTGACACAGTCACCACTTACTGATAGACATTACTTACTGACACACACGCACAACACAGATAAACTTACTGACACAGACACTACTTACTGACACACTCAGAAATAACACAATACTTATTGACACAGACACAACTTACATACACTACTTATCGACACACACAGACACCATTTACTGTCAGACACTACTTACTGACACACACACGCACACATAAACACCACAAAACCTAAAGAGACAGACACCACTTACTGACAGACACTACTTATTGACACACACAACGCAAAATGTACTGATACAGACACTACTTACTGACACACACACAACACAAAACTTACTGACACACGCACCACTTACTGACAGACTCTACTTACTGTCACACACACACCACTTACTGACACAGACACCACTTACTGACAGACACTATTTACTGACACATACACACGCAACACACAAAGCTTACTGACACAGACACCACTCACTGACAGACACTACTTACTGACACATACACACGCAACACACAAAACGTACTGACACAGACACCACTTACTGACAGACACTACTTACTGACACATAAACACACATTTTTCCTTTTTCTACGTGGCACTACAAGTCTCAGCATGGTAGCACCTCTTATTATGTTTGAAATTAGGGTGTGCAGTCTGTGAGCTGGGCTCACTGCTAGCGCATCATGCACTGCAGCGGGTGCCTGGCAAATGGACTTGCAGAAGTACCTGAAGAAAGTGTGCTGGATGGGCAGTGTTCAGGCCATTCGGGCTGCTGGACCCTTAATTGCGGTGGGCTCTAGTGCAGTGCACTGGCAGCACCGTTGCAAGTTTTAACACTGATTAGGTCATGTGTGTTACGGGAGGCGATCTCTTGATTTTGTAAAACCTCACACATGCCGAACAGGACGCCCAAAAGCCATAAAGTTGCCTTTCATTTTATTCTTCTTTCTTAACTGTGCATGCACACTCCTTTCCCAACACTCTAACAGCGGCGTATGTGCCAAAATAAAATCCATTTTAGAGAAGATCAACATTTTTTATTCCTGATAATAGTCTGCATTAAATGCATTTAATCCAAAAGATTGATGCGATCGATGCGGCACTGCCATTTGGCCATCCCTAGGTAAGTGAATATTTTAATTATAGATGAGCGGGTTCGGATTCAAAGTCAGAATTAACGCCCGTTCGGTTTTATCTGGATTTTTCCTATTGGCTATCCAAAACACGTGACATCCGTGAGCCTATAAGATACCGTTTTGAGAACCGAGTAAATCCGAGTAAAACCGAACCCGCTCAGCTCTAATTTTAATACATTGATGCGCTAAGCTATCCTGCGTCGCTGGTGGTGTTGCAGGATATTTCTGAGTGCAGAGATATGTGAGACGCTAATATATCTCTCACTTAGGGACCGATTTATTACCATCCGCATCTGATGATGTGGTGTGATAATATTGGCTAAACTCATACTGCGATAATTGAGTATATCACATGGATGTACCAATTATTGCACGCAAGGACAAAGCTTGCAAGCAAGCTCTGTCCCTGCGACGCCTCTCTGCAGCATCATCGGGGTATTTTTCGGAAAAAATACCCAATGTCCTGCTGTACATGCTACCGCCGCTGCCAGTCCCTCCCTCATAGCGACTACCCCTGCGCCGTAAAAAGAAGTCTGCCTCCAGGATTTATACTTACCAGTCTCCTGGGACAGGTAAGTATGTTTTTTTTAAAAACTTTTTGTGTTTTTTTTATAGGTGATCAGCTTGTGTGTCCATCGGACACACTTAGCTGATCACAATGGCCGTGTCCCACACAGGGGCAGAGAATGCTGGGCAAAAGGCTGCAGATCGCAGTGCTGCCCTGTGATTTCACCAGCCAGGCTGGCGTTAATATCAAAGGACACACTGCAGAGTTTTTACACATTTTTTTTCCGCAAATTCGGCCACATAACATTTCCCATTATAAGTGTGCGGAATGCGATATGGGTTACTAAAAATATTACAATTAAAGGGTTTGGAGCTGTTTTTCACAAAAACTGCTTCAAATGCACTTTAATACATTCAATGATACTAAAATAATGTGAAAAGGGTGTGAAAACACCCTTGTTCACATTATTTTAGTAAAAAATAATGTTAATAATAAATAGGCCCTTTAGTTTATATAATAGTTCCAGTAACGCTGATTGCAGGGCACAGTATTTAGCACAGTTCAATGGTTACCATTATTTTTCCCACAATCCCTTACTGTTGGGGTTTGATGTGATTGGAGCACACTCATGTGCAGCTATGACCAAAAATAATGGCAGAAAGCAGCAGAAATAATTATGTACATTGCCTACACCAGTAATAGGCAACCTAATACTTGTCTAAAATGCCACAGGTAATTTAAAAAAAGACCAACAGTGAGAATCCCGACAGTGCTTTGGTAAGTATATTTAACTTCCCCTCCGTCCCCCCAACCCTATCCCTCCCTTCCAACAGCCTAACCTAGGGATGGCCATTGACCATCGATGATTCCTAATCATTGATGGTTTATGGCCGATGTCAAATGCTTTTGCCTTCGATGGGAGAGAACCAGATGGTTTCCTTCCATCGATGGTACATCATAAACAAATAATTATTTAAATTTTTTATTTTTGCAAGGTGCCGGGACACAGAGCATAGCTCCGCCCCCGACACCCACTAAGCCCCACCCCCAGTTTTTTATTGGTCCACGGCCCAGCCAGCACATTTCAGTGGTGGCCATCGAGTGGTGCAAACCATCGATGGTTCACCATAGATGGTTTACATACCATCAATGTTATAATCGATGGTATAATCGATGACAACCATTGATGGACAGCCCACCGATTGCCATCCCTAGCCTAACCCAAACCCTCCCCCTAGTGCCTAAACTTAACACTCCCTCCCCCCGCAGCCTAATCCTAACCCTCCCCCTAGTGCCTAAACCTAATTACTCCTCCCCACACACTAACCCTAACAGTACCCGGCATACTTACATTTGGGATGTCAGCTGCTGTGATTCCGGCGTCGGCATTTCCACTGATGTCAGGATTCCAGCGCCGGCATTCTGCCCGTGTGTTGGGATTCCAGCTCCAGGAATTTGACTGCTGACATCCTGACCGCCGGCTTAACGTATCCCTAAAACCAAACACTGATCGATACCACTGTGTAAAAAACGTATCAACAGGCAACACAATAAATTGTTACAAGCTATGAAAATTAAATCTGACAATTCAGTGTAATGAAGTTTAATGGTAAAAATAGGGCCGACAGGGTCGCAGGTGATGGCTTGGAGGGTGACATGTGGCTCTAGGGCCATCTGTTACCAGGGCCGTCTTTTCGTATGGGCTCAATGGGCACTTGCCCAAGGGCCCCATGTGTATAGCTGAGGGTCCCCTCTTTCCAAGGGTACCAGATTTTTGAAAATCGGCCCAGGAGAACCGGAGATATCCGATGTCAAAGCAGTGATCCCCATCCAAACCTGTTAATTGCTCTTCCCAGACAGATATCTTGGGTTCTTTCTGAATTAAGAGTTTTTCTGAGGGTATTTGCCAAAAGCTGGGACTCTCCCCTTTCAGTGGACACCGGCAGCTTGTCTCTACTATGCCCAGAACCAGAGATATCAGACTTGCAGCAGCTGGTCCCTGCTCCAGCTACACACGCCTAATATGCAGTTTTATATTTTCATTGGAGGATTGCTCTGGCTCCTGAACTCTGATGCCCAACTACCCAATACCTCCTGAAAGGTGAGACTCTCTAGTTTTGTTATTCCATTCAAAGCTAAGAAATCTATTTTCAGGAACTTGAGATATATGAAGTCAAGCAAGCTGCCCTCCCACCAGAAAATTATGAATATTAAGCCCAGTACGCTATCCACCCCTTCCATGTGTATTAAACATCCCCTACCACCCTGGAAGTCATGTACCGGGGCCCCTTCATTCAGCACAATGCCCCTTTCTACAGTTTAGTGTTCTCCCTCCCGCCCCATCTCCCACCACCTGTGCAGTAAAGGAGTAATTAGCAGAAATTACTGCTCCAGGTCCTACATGCTGAGCGGAAGATAGAACACCCCCTACCGCTCGCGGGACATCAAAGCTGCCGCTGATAGCACCCCCCGCCTCTACCGCTGGAGGATGGGTAGGGGACCAGTGCATTCCTCTGCCCAGGGGCCTACACTGCTGTTAAGACGGCCCTGTCTGTTACCCCTCACTGGCCTACACAGAGGGGTAACCTAAACCTAGCTCTAACAAATACATTCCGTGATGAATGGCACAAAGATGAACAGAGGGTCATAATATGTAAATTCAGGCCTGTAGCCAATGGTCTTCCATAAATATCTTGATGGAGGGGAAAGCTGCAGTCCTAAAGACAGACAGTCATTCATTTACAGCTTTGTGCCAAAGGACACTTCCAGAGATGTCAATGACATTTCCTATAATTGCTGAATAAAGAATATGTGACAAATGAGACAGCGTGGGGAATTCATTATCAGATTTCCTTTAAGACTTTTTTTTCTAATTAATTAACGCAAAAGTTCCAGTAATACCCTTCATTTTATACTCAGGTATTTTTCTTTCACAATATAAAATCAACACACCATGACTGCAATCAGAACTATAGAGCAGAAGAGAACTAGTACAAACCGGGGTATGTTTTTGCTTAACTTTTTAGTACATTTTGTTGTGAGAAGGCTCTTGCAATAGCACGGGTCATGTCATGGCTGGAAGAGAGCCTATGATCAGCATACCTCACGACCGCCCTGATTTCAGTGGGACTGTCCCACTTTTTGGGGCCCTGTCCCATCCATGGGCCACAATGTGGACAATGTTGATGTTGGACACAAATAAACAATTTTGGATCACTGCACATGTAGCGGACACAGTGAAGATTTATTCACAAAGTGAGTGACAGGTAGTGACCGTTTGGGGGTGGTAATGGGGTGGCTACAAAAATGCAGGTGAGTCATCACCGTTTTCTGGGCTTGTCCTAGTCAGCCACTGCAAATTCATTTACAGTTGGAATGGCCCCGGCATTTTAGTTGAGATGGACATTCTGAGACACCATAGGTTGCTCATAAGTTCGATAATGCAACTGTTTTCACGGTGTTCCATCTCTTGCACCTAAGTGGTGGATCTGAGATGCTGGTGGTTGGCGTCTCTTAATACCAAACAGCAGTTGAGTCCCTTGCTGCGTCTTGTGATCCCTACTACCACTGGCAGCTGTATAGCCCCCCAATAAAGGCGTGACATATAGTCCCTCCCCCAAAAGTCATACATCAGAGCACAAGGAAATGGAGGCACTATAGTGTGGCATAATATGAACTGGGGGCACTGTAATGTGGCATAATATGAACTGGGGGCACTGTAATGTGGCATAATTTGAAATGGAGGCACTATAGTGTGGCATAATATGAACTAGGGCACTGCAATGTGGCATAATATGAAGTGAAGGCACTATAGTGTGGCATAATATGAACTGGGGGCACTGTAATGTGGCATATTATGAACTGGGGGCACTGTAATGTGGCATAATATGAAATGGAGGCACTATAGTGTGGCATAATATGAACTAGGGCACTGCAATGTGGCATAATATGAAGTGGAGGCACTATAGTGTGGCATAATATGAACTGGGGGCACTATAATGTGGCATAATATGAATGGGGGCACTGTGATGTGGCATAATATGAACTGGGGGCACTATAATGTGGCATAATATGAACTGGGGGCACTGTAATGTGGCATAATATGAACTGGGGACACTGTGATGTGGCATAATAGGAACTTGGGCACTGTAATGTGGCATAATATGAACTGGGGGCACTGTAATGTGGCATAATATGAAATGGAGGCACTATAGTGTGGCATAATGTGAACTAGGGCACTGCAATGTGGCATAATATGAAGTGGAGGCACTATAGTGTGGCATAATATGAACTGGGGGCACTATAATGTGGCATAATATGAATGGGGGCACTGTGATGTGGCATAATATGAACTGGGGGCACTATAATGTGGCATAATATGAATGGGGGCACTGTGATGTGGCATAATATGAACTAGGGGCACTATAATGTGGCATAATATGAAGTGGAGGCACTATAGTGTGGCATAATATGAACTCGGCACTGTAATGTGGCATAATATGAACTGGGGGCACTATAATGTGGCATAATAGGAACTGTGGGCACTGTAATGTGGCATAATATGAACTGGGGGCACTGTTATGTGGCATAATATGAAGTGGAGGCACTATAGTGTGGCATAATATGAATTAGGTGCACTGTATGTCAGTTGGGAGTACTGTTCTGCATAATATGAACTGGGGCACTGTAATGTGGCATAATATGAACTGGGGGCACTGTTATGTGGCATAATATGAAGTGGAGGCGCTATAGTGTGGAATAATATGAACTAGGTGCACGGTATGTCAGTTGGGAGTACTGTTCTGCATAATATGTACTGGCAGCCCCACAATTTGAAATAATGTGAACTAGGGCACTACTATGGTTCTTAAAATAAACTAAGGTACTACTATGGGGCATAACATTAACAAAGGCATTACTATGGGCAGGCACTACTGCGGTTCAGAAAATGAAGGGGGCATCAAATTTACAACTGCTGTGGAGAGGTGTCTCTCTAGGAGCATTGGGACAGTGGCCCCTTCAAAATGTTGCTATGGGGCCCGCAAAGTTCTGGCTTAGCCCTTTAGTGTGTACAAGAAGTCCCTCCTCAGCTTCTGAGAACGTTGGAGGTATAGGACAGCTCTAGATGTCCAGCACCCCTTGAATGTAATAAAAATGTATTATGTGCTGAATCATCTTTGAAACGGGTGTGGTATGGTATGCCGGCGGTCGGGCTCCCGGCGACCAGCATACCGGCGCCGGGAGCCCGACCGCCGGCTTACCGACAGTGTGGCAAACGCAAATGAGCCCCTTGCGGGCCACGCTATTTTATTCTCCCTCCAGGGGGGGTCGTGGACCCCCACGAGGAAGAATAAGTGTCAGTATGCCGGCTGTCGGGATTCCGGCACCGGTATACGGTATACTGTGCGCCGGGATCCCGACAGCCGGCATACTGAAGACCACCCTTTGAAACTGTGTTCTCCAGATTATCACTTATAACTTCAAACAACACTGTCAACAGTGTTGGACTGGGCATGCAGAACCCACCAGGGAAATGAAATGGCATAGGCCAGCTGAAGGGGTGAAGTAGTGAAGTTTTTATTTGTCAACCTTGTGTAAATATATTACCACTACTGACAAACACAAAGGGGGGTTTCTAGTTGCCCGGAAACCCCTCTTTCTCCACAGCCTGGCCAGCGGCCACTACATGCAGTATAAAGGGTGAGATGGAACTGCTGCACATGCCCAGTGATGTCATATTTTACTACCAAGTCTGCTGTGTGTGTGTCTGTGGATCTGGGCGCTCAATCATTGCGCCAGAGAGAGAATCTGGTAAGTGGCTTACCGTGATCATTAGGCCTGCATATGTATATGTATTGCATAACCTGCACTTTAGGGCAGACTATAGCTTGTTACATGCTAATTATATATCCTTCATGGGCTACGACAGTCACTCTAAAATCAAACATTTCAAAACCGCCATCCAGAAATCCTGCGTTTGCGGCTGACCACTGTGATATCCAGTGGTGTAACTACAGTTCCCGCAGCCACTGTGGAGGCTTGGAGGCGCAGGGCTGTGGGGGCACCGCCACTGATTGCTGCAGAGACTTCAGAGAGTCCGGGAAGGAGCCGGAGTGCACAGCACGCACCTCTCCTGTGTCCCTCTTGGCGGCGGGCGGCAGCAGGTCTGTCAGATGAAGTGCCAGTTTGTAAGCCAATCAGAGCTCGCGGACCGGCAGCCAATCAGGAGCCACAGCTGCCGGTCCGCGAGCTCTGATTGGCTCACAAACTGGCACTTCATTTGACAGACACGCCGCCGGAGACACAGGAGAGGCGCGTGCTGTGCCCTCCGGCTCCTTCCCGGACTGTACCACTACCCTCCTTCCTGGACAGCACATGTGGAACTGGGGGCACAGCCCTAGCAACAAGCATTACCCCCTGGTAACAAGCACGACACCCAGCTCATGAATTCCCTGGCATCAAGCATTACCCCCTAGCAACAAGCATGACACTCAGTGCATGAAATGCCTGGCAACGACATTACTAGAAGGAGGAAAAATGACAAACAATGTAAGGAGCATGTATCAAGATTATTTTTTTTCCTGTGGTGGCCAACACCTGGGCGTGCAGGTTGCAAAACTGGGGTATAAGGTAGTCTTTTCCTGCAATGCCACACCCCTTTAAGCAAATCCACACCCATTTCAGCAAGGCTACACACCCTTTTTGCGGCGCGCGCGCATATTCATCACTTTACTGGTGGCATTTATGGGTGGGGGGGACGCCAGAGAATGTTTTGGCTTGGGGGAGAAAAATTTCTAGTTCAATCTATGTGGAGTTTGTGAGTTTATATAAATAATATACAGTATGCAGTAAATATAAATAATGCATATAAATATACAATTCAAGTATTATACAGATATATTACATCTGGTATAGAACAGATCACAGTTAAGAAAGATATAAATCTATGGTACACTAAGAACATAAAATGTAAAACTCTAAATGAAATGGAGGTTCCTAATGAATATACAGTAAGTATAGGAAACATTGCTGACTGCCTGGCTAGAGACATAGACATGATATTATACAGCAAATAAAGTTCTGCCCAAACCCAACAAGATTTTCTTCAATGTATTGTCCACCTTTCTGAAGCGGTATCTGCGTGGCCAAGGTGGCACATTACAGAGCGATAGTGTAAATGTAAAGAACAGCATATAAAAATCCAAGATAGGACCAAGAGGTATAAAACAGTACAAAAGGACAATCGTCATACACATGCTTGGTTCTGATTAAAAAAGGGCAAAAATATGACATTTTTAAAAAATATGTCAAAAAAGCTTAAATGTTTGCTACAATGGGCCTGCGTCAGAGATGGACACATTCCTGGTCGGTGCTGCGGAATCTGTAGCAGCAGATCTACATGCATATGCAAATGTCGCAGCTGTCATCTTTTTGCCGGATTCTCAATATCACGCACAAGGATGACCATCAGACTTATGGACAATCTGGTTGGCTGCCATAGCTAAGAGGGCTTTGGGTATGATATCCTGGCAGTTGAAATGCCGACGGTTAGCCAAACCTCAACTAACCTCTCCCGCAGCCTAGCCTTACCTCTCTGTCTGCAGACTAACTCTAATCCCCCCAGCCTAACCTCTCCCCCCCCCCCCCCGCAGCCTAACCCTATCCCTCCCCCTAGTGTCTAACCCTGACCCAATGTACTTATCGTCGGGATTCTGACCTTCAGGAACACTCTGTATGTATTTTGACCGCAACCCCTAAGGAGATGCAGGAACTGGCGTTTGCACACCCCGAAAACATAGTGATATAACTTCGCTTTGAGCAATGGCCCCCTTCTCCTCCAGCAAAAACCTGCAGCCTGTAAATCAAAGTGCAGCATACGGCACATGCGACTAGCCTCACAGCAACATTTGCTACCAAATCGGTACTGCGTCAGGCCCAATAAGCCGAGCCTGGATATTTAGCATTGTTCTTCATTGTGCTCAGTTAACTTTTAAGATTGGGCTAGATTTAGGAAGGGCTAGATTTACTACAAATTGTGTTTGGCATTTTCTGTATCCTTTAGACCAGTGGTTCCTAAACTGGGTGCTGTGACACAATGGGGTGCAGAGCTGCACTTTATAGGGGTACAATGCACATATGATGGTAAGCTGCTCAATCAGATTGTGATTTCACTCAGGTGCTAAAAGGGAGGGGTAATTCTGTGTAAGAAAAAACAATTTGTGTTCCCTAATGCACACTGAGTGAAAAATAATAACACTACATAATAATCAGATAATACAGAGGGGTATAGGGGTACCACAGGTTGCTGTTCCAGAACCAAATCATATTGTTTATGGTCAGTGTGATAGCCGCTAAACCAATCAAAAAATGTGGTCAGAAGTGTTATCCTGTCCTCCACCACATAACTGACCCTAAGGATAACAGATAAGCACCATTTTATCATTTTTGCAGAATTACCCCAATACAATTTTTGGGCCTAGGGGTGCCATGAAAAAAATGCTTATATTCAAGGGCATCATTATATAATTATAATAATAATAATAATAATAATAATAATGATAATATTCTGTGCCCCCTTTAGTAGACTAACAACATACTGTGTAGTAGTAATAATATGTGCCCTCTTTTGAAGAATTATAATAATTTGGTCCCCTTTAGTTTTTACATATGTGTGTCGCCTTCATGAAAATATAATTCATATTATGTGACTGTGGCACATAGGACTGGTGACGCCCATTCCTGCACCAGGTGCTGTTGCTTCATGGCAATGCATCACTCATTGTCAGGACCTGTTCCAAGCCATGATAATAAGTAAGACTGTTTGTCTTCTTGATGTGGAGCTGGGGCTGCCAAGACATGGGTGCAAATGTTAAAAACACAACCATTTATACAAGCACACTAAAACTACTACAACTCCTGCAGCTATTTCATTTCTGCTACAGGAAAGCAGCGGAGAAACGCGTCAGTGTTTTATATATATATATATATATATATCAAATTGTTTATGAGAATTCACCAATAAGGATATTTGCAATGCTCCTAAACCCAAAAAGTAGAAGATACCAGCTAAACACTCATCATGCTCACAACTAGGGTGGCCAATCCCGGGCTATTTTTTCAGTCCTGGGATTCGGGATTGAAAAATGATCCATCCTGGGATTCCTGGGACACCCAGGATTGGTTTATTTTCAAGGTGTGCCCCCACACCGCCCTGCACCACCGAGCCCACACAACTCATCATAGTCTGGATGGGTGGAGGGGAGAGTCCACTGTTGTGGTGCAGTGCGGGTGATGAGGTCTGGCATCAGGCTGCGCAGCATGATCACTGACATCACGTCACGCGGGGGCAGGGGGAGCTGGGGAGCATCTGAGTCTCCTGTGGACGCTCATTGCTGTTCAGCATTGAAAAAAAAGGGGGCAGACTAATCCTGAAATCCCCGGAATTTTGTCCAAAATGCCGTAATCCCGCCGATCCCGTGATTGGCCACCATACTCACAACAGATTATTCAAAATACTGGGGAAAATAATAATATAAGTATTAGGACGGCCCTATTCATTATGCATTTATATAAAGGGGGCAGTATTATTTATTTAGCTAAAGGGAGACAGTATTACTTGTTCATATATCCTAGAGGGCACATATTAATGATGTATTCCTCAAGAAATTAATTATTAATGCAGTGGGGGAATTTATTAGAGTGCTACCACTTGTGACACTACAAATGACAGTACACACTCTCGTCCAAGCTAGTGCTTTTAGTCCTACAAGTGTCGGCATCCCAGTACTGCCATGGGCTATTAGTGCATGCTGAAACTTGTAGTTTCACAAGAGTTTGTACTATACTTAAAACTATTTTCACTGGAACCCACTGGCCATGGGAAGCAGGGGGGTCCCTGCTACACAGACGACCAGCCCTTGTATGGAGTAGCACCAGGTTTGTACAAAATGGAAGTGAAAGAGCTTTTTTGTTTCTTTTCATCTCTTTTCTTTTTTTTCTGCCAAACAATTCTTTCAGCTGCCTCACCTGTACGAACCTTTTTTTTTATTTTAACTAAACAGCATTAGTTTGATAGCGATGTAAACAGTAGCTGGCTTGCCGTTAATCTCCTGGTTTATTACCAGGCAGTTCATCTCCAAAGAGTTATGGAGTGGTTGCGCTCTAATAGATCTAGCTGTGGGTTAATATAGAGGAATGTTCTCTATAGGCCGGTGGACACATTTTCATGGACTCCAGACTTATCGAAAATACTGCATCTTTTAATTACACCCACGATTCTTTAGCTGAAAAAGTTAAGACATTTGACCCACATGGCTTCACTATTAAGCAGAATTACCACCTGGACTGGCTCTATTTCCTTTGAAAATGTGATGTTTAGAGAGTCCACTGCGTGTCTGGTGGGGGGTGGGGATTTAATTTAGTTCAAGACTCTACAAGGAGACTTAACTTCCCATGCCAGAAAATTTGGGCATACGCCCAGATGAAACATTATCTGGGGAGAATTAATGAGAAGAATGTTTTTGGAAGATTTAACACAGCTTGAATTCCTCTGCACTATCCAGCAGGAACCCAAACATGCAATCTCCATAATCTACAAACTACTCATATAGGAACTCTGACCCTCTCCCTCTAATATCACATTTACTTGGGAAAGGGACTTGGATGGACACTGTTGCGGCTTCAGATACAAGTGGCCAATATTTTCAGTCTGTGCATGTCTCCCGATTATTGGTGCCAGGTGTCCCAGAATGACTTTGGATGCAGAAAGAGGAAATTTTGGTGTATGGCTAGCCAAACACTGGCGTGTCGTCACCAGTTAGAGCATCTAAAGACACAGTTGCCCTGGCACCAGTGGCCATGTTCAGATGGACTGTAAAGTGGTCTGTGTGTAAAACACAACAGGATTCTGGAGAGATGGAGAAGTGTATCTTCATTAGCTGCAGTCATGCTGAACAAATAGCCGCAGAGGCACTTCTTGTATAACAAACACTTCCTGTATAACAAATAGATGGCAATGATGCAACTTCCTCCATCCACATACAGCATACATTTACATCCCCCTTTTTCAACATAAGGAACAATAAACAGGTGTGTGGGTGTAAGACAGAATGACAGGTGTTGGATGCAGCAAAAAACAAACATAAACTGAAAAAATGAGAGGTAAAGTAGCACAGTTCTGGAATTTTGGGTTAGGCCTGGAAATTCTCCCAGACCTGGTGACAAAGAAAGGAGTTAGTGGTGTGTCTGGTGTTTGAATTGACTCACTATTGGGCAAGGGCATGAGTATGTTCTGAACCCTAATAGGTGCTTCTTCAGGGGATTCATTGTCTATGATGATGAGTGTTCGGACACCCTCGATCAGTCTCAGTTAAGGTGTTGGCTCACACACACAGGGCATCCTTAGTTCGCTGTATGGTGGCCTCATGCCTGGGTGTCCCTGGTGGGCCTGCTAAGCATATAAACCTTGAAGGGCTTAAAGTATCTCAAAATGCTGACCACACAGGAGGATGCCATGTGAGAGGAGTAATGCATAAGGGAGGGCAAAGTAAAACTTGGAGGAAAGGACATCCAGGTCGTCATCAGTATCACCTGAGCACAGGAGGTGAGCGCGTTATAAGGAGTCAGCAACACGGAGGTCATTTCCTCTTCTCTACACCACATACAGATGGTACCTTTGAAGCCTAAGAAACAAAAGTTTAATTTGTACTGAAGCAGTATGCAAAGATTTAGGGAGAATGGTCATCAGAGGTTGGTGGTCTGTCTCAACCAGATATAGACACCAATAGATGAACTCATAAAACTTTTAACAAGCAAAGACTAGTTCCAACAGTTCCTTTTCAATCTGAACGCAACACGACTCAGTCTCAGTAAGGGACCTGAATGCAAAAGGGTTTGTTAGGCTGCAAGTAGAGAGCACCAAGACCATGCTGGAGGCATCAGCAATGATCACAAAAGGAACATGCATTTCAGAAACTTGGAGCACAGGGTAGGAAGTGAGCATATCCATGATGTAAGAAATAAAAGCAGCATGGCAATCCAACCAACACTATTCAATGTCTTATGCAAAAGCTAGCAGAGCAGCACTTTGACTATATTTTAGTGCGGCACAAATTTTGGGAGGTAGTTGGTCATACTCAAAACGAGCTGCAGACTCAATTTATCTATGGGTGTAGGCATGTGTTGGATAGCCTGTGTCTTGGCAGGATCTTGCTTAACACCCTGTAAAGTTAGGAGATGGCCAACATCCGGGACCTCGGTGACTCTTTGGAGAACCTTGCAGAGGAGCATATTGTGTTCTTCTATGAAGTGAGGATGTCATCCACAATGATTATCCACAAGGGTATCCATCGGAGGGGTTGGTATTGTGTGACCGCCGGTCACCATACTCACAGCGGGATCCCAGCATTGAGATGCCCAGCGGGGGGCGGGGGCGACAGGGGGGGACGAAAGCAACAAAGACCCTTGCAGGCTGTGGCGAGCACAGGTTCTATTCCCACTCTATGGGTGTCGTGGGAATAGTCCCTGTTAGTCGGCATGCCGACTGTAGGGATTGTGAGAGGGCGGGATGTAGGTGCCGGTATTCCCCCTTGGAGAGATGCTTAATGCAACATTGGAATACTTTACTGCTAGTGCATAGAGCATTCAGAGGAAGGCATACCTGACCACAGGTGTCATGAACACGATGAGCATGTTTGATTCCTTGAAGTGACGTCGAGTTGATGCTGACCTATGGCGACCCTATGGATAGCTGTCCTGAACAAATTTTGATCTTCGGTCAAGTGGCTCAGTGTTGATAGTGTGGTGTCCATAGTTGTTGTGATGGTATCATGCAATCTCGCTACTGGTCTTCCCCTTTCTCATTGGCCTTCAACTTTCCTGAGCATAATTTTCTTTCTCTAGGGATCCCTTTCTTCACATGTTGTGCCCAAAGTAGGAAAGGTCTTCCTTTTGTGCTTCTAGGAAGAGCTTGGTATTATCTAGTCTAATATAGAGCTTCGCCCCCCTCGTGGTCCCTTATAGCGCCAGACTCACATTTGTTCTTGCAGCGCTATGGGGCTGCAAACACTCAGGGAGTCGATGTTCCTTGCGTCTGCATTGTGGTTGCGACGGAGAATGTAGTTGCTGAGCATGTTGTGATGGCTTCGGTGGACGTCTCTGTTCACTCGCAGTTCCGTCACTAAAACAGAGCACTGCTGCGAACGCTTTGCGACTGCATCTGACCCATTATGCCTCATTACAGAGCTCCCAGTTCATAACATGCAACACTATAGTGCCTCCACTTCATATTGTGCCACATCACAGTGCCCCCAGTTCATAATATGTAACATTATAGTGCCCCCCACTTCATTGTATCCAACATTACAATATGCAGGTCCCTAACTATTGTAGGTCCTAAGGCAAAAGTTTGAAAGGGCACCTATGTATCACCCAATGGTGAAACCTTTATATAACACATGTAACTTTGACTGGTAAGGGGGACTCCTCTCAACTCTGAGCCCCATAGCAGCTGCACTCCCAGCACCTATGGTAGCTATGCCCTTAAATCCTAGGGAGCCAGGGTATCTGAGACCCTGGAAGGAAGATGAATTTCTGACCCTGAGATGTCAGTAGGGTCGTCATTGGCTAGAGGGGTCACGTGATATTTACTTTGTCGAAGTCGGAAAATATTACAAACCCGCACTACACATACAGACACCATTCAGAGTGGCTTCTGTGCGGTTGCGTATTAGCCGTGCGTGCGCAGACCCGGATGCTGCATACATTGGCTCGTGAAGCCCTGCGTATTAGCGTGGGGTATGGGTAAATACGGTGACATACGCATAGAAAGGCCCCCAAAACCATGTTCCATATTCTATCCTTATAGTACAGAATTTGTACAGACTGTGTAATCTTCAAAGGCAAGTTACTGTTCACACACAAGCTAATCAAACCACACATACACATTCTTCTAAAACAATGTCTTGAATATATCAAGACATGTCTTGTTTACGCAAAGGTTTGTGATCATGAAACAGGCACACTGATCTGTGAGGAAAGTAAATATCTCTAGTTATCCTTATTGTTTCAGAGTGTATACCGAAGACAACCAAAAAACCAGACTGTCATTGTTTAATAGAAACCAGGACAATAGGAGACAAATATACTATACAAAGAACACAAGCCTTGCTGATACAAATCACTAACAGCTGACAACTTACATTTATATAGATCAGAGGTATAACATTTATAGTCAAAACTCTTGGAATTATATATATATATATATATATTTGTGTGTATCTTGAGAATGGTTGGTCATTTCATGTGTAGGATCATGTTGCTTGGAGATAACATAACAAAGTAACCTAATGAACATGGAAATATCTGTCACACATTACATATTTCCCAAACTTAGTACACACATTACACATAGTCTCCCCTTTCCCCTCATGCAACTTTTACTTATTTGCAAGGCACAACAAGGGAATTATACACCTTTACAGTATGCGAGGGGACAGTAACTGATCAGAGCATCATGCATGGTATCTACGTGTTCGGATAATTATGAGTAATAATCCGGTGTTGGTTTGGAGAAGATCGCATGTCGTTGCGAATAGTTATTCGCAAAGGCAGATTAAAGGTATATTTGTGTTTATTATGTACTTGGTATGCGGTGGGAATCCAGAGCTGACCAGCAGTACACACCCCTGGATCAAGGCATTGCCCATCTCTTCAAACCGACCAATGACCTCTCCTGTACTGTAAACGACCATCCCTCCAACCAATCGGTGGAGAGCATACAACCCCATTGTATTGTGTTTTGGGCAAGGGTATATAAATCTTGCACCTGGGCCGGTCTCTCTCTCTTGCTCTAAAGTCATCTTGCCAGATCGACTAGAGGACCGGATCCGGGTTGCGCAGGCGAACAAACGTACGTATCATTGGGTGTGACTCTCTCTCTGTGATTGAATTGTATTGTGTTGTACCATTTATATTTTAACTTATTGTAATCCCCTTTTACAAATATATTATTACTTGTTGCTGCTTTGGACCACAACATACAATCAAATACTGGTGTCGCATTCAGTTTGTGTTGAGCATTTGTATAGTGTAATTGCCACACCTAGAGCTGCCTCGTGCTCTCAGCGTGTCGGTCTGTGTGTATGCACTGAGTGTAAGCTGCACGGCTATTCCGGCGTGTGTACGCAAAGTGCGTGCACAGTACGGGACTGTGTACGCTAACTGGGGACAGAGTACATAGGTAAAGGATTTATTACAGCGGCCGCAGCGGCTTCAGTTACAATGTGCAATAGGGGTTAGTGGCTGCTTTCCAAGAAGTCTATCGAACTTCTCAATTGAGGGCATCGTCCGGCTCGTCTCATACCCGGCTTTTGCACAACATTGCAGGCGCTTGCCAGCAGCAAAGGGTGGATTAGCATTATTATATTGTGTTGAGCTATCTTGTGCTGCTGAACCGCGCCTGTACTGCATTGGTTAGGGATGCTGGCGTGAACCGCAAGGACAAAGGGAAAAAAAGCCATTAAAAGTTTTTTGTTTTTTTCTGTTGCACATGTAACCTTGCGTAAAGGCGCACACAGCGTACCCATACTATGCATCCATCCCACATATTGTTGCCATAGGTTATAACGGTCATTTATAGGTTTGTGTGAAACCGGATACATCTGTGTTGCTATATACATTTGAAGTAACTGTGTTAATAATATAGTTGTAAGAACACAAAACGCAGCTCTGGCCTAGTCTTTTAGGTTAAACAGAGCAATTGTGGGGTGTGTTCGTGAGCGACAATAGTTTATATCGCTCACATTTATACTGTGTGATTTGTTTTAGTGCGGGCGCACTTTTGTACACGTGGCCCGGACAAAGTACGTGAGCGCGCACAAGCGTGAAAAGGCACGTGCGGTTGCGTAATTATGCAAGTTGCGTAAGATCGCTAACGCCAAGGACAAACCACACAATAGTTCAATTTAAAGCGGAGTAGTAGATGTTTATCTACAAATAGCACATAACAATCCGGTTTTAAACGCAGATTAGAATAACATTGATAACGTGTGTTACCTCTGGGGAAAGCTATCAGTTAACAGGAAAGGATATTTTTCTGATCAGAAAACTATAGAGTGTTAGTGTGGGCTGAAAAAGGTTTACATGTATTGAACCCCGCTTGGTGAACTTGGTGAACTCGGTGAAACTCGGTGAACTTGGTGAGCACGGTCTAGGTGAACACGTGCAATGGAGTGTGATAAAGCTTTGTGAAGTTGTTGTTTTAAAGGTTTTTTTTCTTGGTATTACACTCCGGCTGTTTTGGAGCACAGTGTGAAGACTCCAGTGATCCTACAACTTATAGATAGCAAGTGTCTATAAGCGGTGCGATTGGACCGCACGGTTGTGTGAGCAATACGTGGCGCAACGTGATACGCAGTTTTGCATATTTGTGCGCAATTCTCGTCATCATACGCGTTGTGTAAAGCACATGCAAGCGTGATTTGTGTAAAAATTGTCTTTTAGGCAGATATTCACTGGGTACGGTAAGTTACTCCTAAAGGCCCAGGGGATATAGGCCGAAGTAGGGCCTGCACTGGCTACGCGTGTCTGCTAAATAGGGCGGATCCGTGGTACTCGGAGCAGAAGAAGTTAGTGGAAGAACTTTGAGGACTTCCACCGTTAGACTACTGTGTTTGGAGCATTTTAGGAAGTTTTCCCGTGTTAAAAGGGTCCACAATGGGAGCCAAGTGCACAACACAGGGACGTTCCTCAGTCAGGGTTCAGACAGCAGAATTGAGACCCAGGGGGTCAGCTCGGTTGGTAATGTGGGGGAAGTATGGTCCCCACACTGAGACCTTTTGTGATGAATGGACATGAATGACTGTGGTGGATAAAGCATCATTTCCTGGGATAGGTAGTTTTGATCCAGAGGTACTACACAATGTAAGGATTAGAATATTCCTGCTCAAATCCAGAAAGCAAAGGGTAAGGCATACAGATTGTTTAAACTTGTGGCAACAAGAGGGGGATGTGCAAAGGGAGCTTGCTCGCACAGCAAGTTCCAAACCAGGCAGAAGCGTGAATGCGACAGCACCACCACCACCATATGTTTATGGAGAGAAGAGTGTCACCACCAATGATACAAAGGTAGAGGTCAGGGAAATGCGCAGCAAATGTATTAAAACTAACGCTTGTACCTTGTACCCTGTTTTACCTTCTCCCCAAGATTACAGCAACGTAGAGGATGAGCCTAGCATGATCTCAGCCCTTGCCCTGGCTGCCACCATATACGAAACAAGGGTGGGCATTGACCAACCACCTAGGGCAGTGGCCACATCAGCCAGTGAGGGGGCAGATGAGATGGTGGCGACTGGTAAGTACGGTACCGTCCATTATGCAGAAACAGAGACTCCCCGTATTGTAGAGACAAACAAGAAAGATGTGGTTGAGTTGCATCCAGTTATGGTGACTGCAGTCCCTAATGGGAGAACTGACACTCAGGGGGTGACCCCAATCAGGAACATTGCAATGTACTGTCCCTGGTCCCGTATGGAGCTGAGCTCAATTATGGCAGAATTCCCTGACCCCAGAAAGGATTTAGTCGGATGCCAGAAATATATAAGAGATTTAGGACTTTCCCAAGAACCCACAAACAAAGATTGGCGGACGGTGTTGCGAGCGAGTCTCCCCTCTAACATTGACATCCCAAAATTTATTACAGACTGCAACCTAGATGCAGAAGTGCCACTCACTGATGCTTACAATCAGGAGAATGTCAGGCAAATCAATATACAACTAGGTTTGTATTTCCCAGCCGTAGTTAGATGGAATAAGATTTGTTCCATAAGACAGAAAGAGAATGAACTGGCATCCGAATATTTCCACAGAGCTTTGATGGAAATGGCTAAATTCACTGGGATTGAGGATTTTAGAGACAATGTCAACCACAGGGAAGTAGCTGTCTCTGTATTAATGGAGGTATTGAAGGAGGCACTGAAAACCAGGGTGCAAACTTCTCTGCCAAACTGGAGGGGTATTATGGTGACTGCACTTAGGGAATCAGCACTGGAGCACGACCGTAATATCCAGAAAACCAGGGAGGCACAGGGGGAGCGGTTGATGGTGATGAGCATCCAAGCACTGGAAGGAGCACCAACTCGACCAAAACCCCAGGCCCCTGACACATGGAAAAAGCCAAGAGTTTGTTATCTGTGTGAAAGGGAAGGGCATTATGCCAGCAATTGTAACAGCACACAAAAATTCAGACCCCCTAGACAAGAACACAAGCAATGTAATTATACACATAGAGGAGATCAGGGATCATACAGGAGAGAGTATGAGCCGCATAGAGGGGAAACAAGGAGGTGCCCACCACGGGAGGACTGGAGAGCTCCAGAAGACTTACCATTATCCCCCTCTCATATCATAGCCGCCAACGCCCAAAGGGTGGGTCCACGGCCCCAATAGAGGTTAGGCCACACCTGTAGTCTGCAGCCTGTGAAGCTGATCACTGGCCCTGGGAATGAACCTGAGGTCTTGGTCAAAGTAGCAGGAACACTACAACCATTTTTTGTAGATACAGGGGCGGCCAGATCTGTACTCAAAGCTCCAACCAATTTACTGACCACGGGCAAAACAATTTCGGCAATGGGAGTAACAGGAACAGTGCAACAATACCCTTTGAGTAGACCTGCAGAGATTACGATAGGGCCCTTGCAGACCAAGCATTCCTTTTTGCTAGCTGCATCGGCTCCGACTAACCTGCTTGGGAGAGATTTATTGTGTAAAATGCGGTGTGTCATATATTGTACTCCTGAGGGTGTCTTCTTAGATATACCTGAGAATCAAGTTCAAGAAGTGCAAGATATATTAGACACCCCTCAAAGGCTAATGTCGCATTCTGCTGTTATAGACAAGTGTCCATCAAAGGTAGAGGAAATGATCTCACGAATACCGGGTTCCCTTTGGACCAAAGATGGACAAGACACTGGATTGATGGCGAATGTAGCCCCAGTAGTAGTACAAGTAAAAGATGGTAGGATAGCTCCAAAAATCCCTCAGTATCCTCTGAAGCCAGAGGTGGAATTAGGAGTGTACCCCGTCATAGAGCGCTTGCTACAACAGGGCATCCTAGTCAGGACGTCCAGCACTGCCAATAGTCCCATCTTCCCTGTGAAAAAGAGTGGGGGGAGGGGTTACTGGCTAGTGCAGGATTTAAGAGGGGTGAACAAAATAGTTGAGAGTCAATTCCCCGTAGTGCCCAATCCAGCTGTCATCTTGATGCAGATCCCCGCAACCTCTTCATACTTCACTGTCATTGATCTCTGTTCTGCCTTCTTTTCCGTCCCTCTCCACCCCGACAGTCAGTACCTTTTCGCCTTCTCTTACAGGGGAGTACAGTACACCTGGACTCTTCTTCCCCAAGGCTTCATTGACAGCCCAAGTATCTTCTCCCAAGCACTGCAAGACTGTTTGCAATCCTTTCAACCTGAAAGTGGCTCAGTGCTAATACATTATGTTGATGACTTATTGTTGTGCTCTGACTCATTTGAAACGTCCTCGGCAGATACGAAGTAGCTGCTGCTTCACCTCTCCCAGACAGGACACAAGGTTTCAAAGGATAAATTACAGTTGTGCAGTAAAAGGGTGAGGTATTTGGGGCATTGCTTGACACAAGGACAACGACACCTCACTGCTGATAGGATAGAAGCGATTCGCAACATGACTCTGCCACAAACCCAGCAACAGATCCGCACTTTCCTAGGAATGTGTGGGTACTGCTGAAACTGGATCCCAGGGTTCTCCATACTGGCTTTACCTTTGCAAGAGATGGTCTCTTCAAACAAATCAGATCGGATTTCGCACACAGATGAGTCCAAACTGGCATTTAAGAGACTCAAACAGTGCCTATCACAGGCACCTGCATTAGGTATGCCAGATTATGGGAAACCCTTTGAATTGTACGGTACAGAGAGTGCTGGGTGTGCGGCAGGTGTTTTAACACAGAAACATGGTGATGCCAGCAGACCAGTAGCATACTACAGTGCACAGTTGGACACTGTAGCACGGTCTCTCTCCACATGCTTGCGAAGTGTTGCAGCGATAGCTTTGCTAGTGAGTAAGAGCAAAGACGTAGTGTTAGGACACAACCTGACCGTCCATACACCTCATGCAGTATCAGCCTTACTGAACTCTGCCCAAACCAGACATGTCTCATCTGCGCGGTTTACAAGGTGGGAATGATCACTTATTGCCCCTGTAAACATCACCATTAAGAGATGCAGCACACTAAATCCTGCAACTTATCTGCCAAGTGTGCCTGGACAGACACAAAGGGTGGAGGATGAGAATGATGGTGAAGGAGGATTTAGTGCAGACACTGACACTCATGACTGTATGGAATACCTCAACCAAACTTTCACTGCAAGACCTGACATCAGTGACAACCCCTTAGATGACGTAGATTTTACCTTCTACACTGACGGTTGTTGCCACAGACAGACGGACTCAGGAGACCTGTGCACTGCGTACGCAGTTGTAGACGACAGAAGTATCATAGAAGCTGAGCCCCTGGGCCCACCGCACTCAGCACAAGTTGCTGAGCTGGTCGCCCTAACCAGAGCATGTGAACTGGCCAAGGGTAAGTCAGCTAATATATACACAGATTCTAGGTACGCCTTTGGAGTGGTGCATGATTTCGGGGCCCTATGGCACCTCAGAAATTTCATGACAGCAGCTGGCACACCCGTGGCGCATGCGACCCACATCAAAAGATTGCTATCAGCAATACAAGACCCCAACAGAGTGGCTGTTATCAAGTGCAAAGCCCACACTTACAGTCAAGACCCAGTGTCACTTGGTAACAGCCGGGCAGACGAAGCTGCCAAGGCAGCAGCAAGTTCAGCCACACTAACCAACATCACACCACTGATGACATTTAACACAATAAGCACACAACAACTCATTGAAATGCAAGATTTGTGTTCCCTGCAGGAGAAGTCCATCTGGAAGGCGAAGGGATATGGAAGAGAGTCTTCGGGCCTCTGGACAGATGGGCACTGTAAGCCAGTGGCCCCCAAGGCATATCTTCCAGCCCTAGCAGAAGCAGCTCACGGCCTGACCCACTTGGGCAAGGAAGGTATGTGCAAACTGGTCAGGGCATACTGGAGTGCACCAGGGTTCTCATCTCATGCAGGTAGGAGGGCAATGGCTTGTATCACCTGCATGAGAAATAATGTTGGGAAGACAATACCGACGGAACCATCCCATATCCCTCCTACGGATGGACCCTTCCAGGTAATACAAATAGACTTCATACAGTTACCACCCTGTAGGAATTTAAAATATGTGTTAGTTTGTATTGATGGATTTTCAAATTGGGTAGAAGCGTTCCCTGCTGCCACAAATACCGCTACGTTCACTGCAAAGAAAATTGTGCAGTAATTTGTGTGTAGATATGGTATCCCTAGAATAATTGAAAGTGATAGGGGTACCCATTTTACAGGTGAGGTCTTTCAGGTCATGTGCAAACTGATGGGTATTAATAGCAAGCTACATACTCCGTACCGGCCACAGGCGAGCGCAAAGGTGGAGAGAATGAATAGCACTATTAAGAACAAGCTTAGCAAAGTGATGGTTGAAACTGGATTGTTGTGGCCAGAGGCATTGCCACTAGTGTTGTACAGCATCAGAACCACTCCCAGGTCACCACTTAACCTATCACCCTTTGAAGTTCTTTTTGGGCGACAACCTAACGTAATGATTGACCCCCAAAATGATTTGAAATGTAATAATGAAGTGACTGTGCAATATTTGGTAAGGATGAGCCAGCAGCTCAGAAATCAACAAAGAAATCTAAAGCTGGTGATTCCTGACCTACCAAACAGTAATTGTCATGACATTGAACCTGGGGACTTTGTGATGATTCGAAATTTTCTACGCTCAGGTTGCCTCATTGACAGGTGGGAAGGACCGTACCAAGTTTTATTGACCAGTACAACAGCACTAAAGGTCGGCGAAAGAGACACTTGGGTCCACTCGTCCCATTGCAAGAAAGTTACAGACCCGGAGACAGCTCGTGATAAGGAGAAAGGTGAAGAGAACCTTGTATCGTTGGAGCAGCTATTCCGGGAGAACTAAAAAGGCAAGACTTTTGAGTGGCACCAGAGCGTAGGGAGCGGAAAGAGCAAAGATGACTGGTGCAGCCAGAGACGGTTAACAGAGATCAAGGAAGGTTGTCGCACCAGTTTTTCTTTTTTTTCACCTCCCCCTGCATTTTTCCTTTCTTTTCTCCTTCTTATTTTCCTCCTTTCCCCTAACGAAATGGATCGGTTACAAGAGACTGCGTTTCGGGTTCTGTTAGTGACTTTGGTTTTAATAAGGACAACTTGTTTTGTGAGGGTCACAGAGAGGTGGAGCAAGGATCTGGAGTGAGTTCTGATGGAGAGTACGGGTTGGTAGGACCCCAGGATCAACGTATCACTTTCACCAAGGCTAGCATCAGAAAAAGGAAATCCACAAACCGGAACTCAACTCATCAATCACCAAAAATGATATTTTATTGTTGTATGTACCGTTACATGTCTTCTGTTCATCTCTGTAGGGCTAGGTTAGTGAAACACACATAGTCATTAGATAATAGGGACACATAATTGCTCACACATATGGATCCCCACGATGTATCATCAGATAAATGTGCTCCCCATTTATCATATAGCTCGATGGAGTTTGTTGGACCATGTACAGACCCTTAATACGGGATGAGAAGGAATATAATGAATACTTCGCAAAACCTAGAAGCTTACACTGCACGATGATACATTCCCCTCAAGCAGCACCCTCAAGCATTTACTCATATATACACGCTTTTTCCTATCACAATAGGCCACAAATTTTCTCACCTATGACTTTTTCTCTCACTTCAAGGTGCATACTCTAAACACTGTATCTATGTATTATTATGTAAATATTTTCTGCATATTAATTATGGCAGTTATTGTTGACTGCCAAAGGGTGGACTGTCAAAGTCGGAAAATATTACAAACCCGCACTACACATACAGACACCATTCAGAGTGGCTTCTGTGCGGTTGCGTATTAGCCGTGCGTGCGCAGACCCGGACGCTGCATACATTGGCTCGTGAAGCCCTGCGTATTAGCGTGGGGTATGGGTAAATACGGTGACATATGCAAACGCATAGAAAGGCCCCAAAGCCATGTTCCATATTCTATCCTTATAGTACAGAATTTGTACAGACTGTGTAATCTTCAAAGGCAAGTTACTGTTCACACACAAGCTAATCAAACCACACATACACATTCTTCTAAAACAATGTCTTGAAACAGGCACCCTGATCTGTGAGGAAAGTAAATATCTCTAGTTATCCTTATTGTTTCAGAGTGTATACTGAAGACAACCAAAAAACCAGACTGTCATTGTTTAATAGAAACCAGGACAATAGGAGACAAATATACTATACAAAGAACACAAGCCTTGCTGATACAAATCACTAACAGCTGACAACTTACATTTATATAGATCAGAGGTATAACATTTATAGTCAAAACTCTTGGAATTATATATATATATATATATATATATTTGTGTGTATCTTGAGAATGGTTGGTCATTTCATGTGTAGGATCATGTTGCTTGGAGATAACATAACAAAGTAACCTAATGAACATGGAAATATCTGTCACACATTACATATTTCCCAAACTTAGTACACACATTACACATAGTCTCCCCTTTCCCCTCATGCAACTTATACTTATTTGCAAGGCACAACAAGGGAATTATACACCTTTACAGTATGCGAGGGGACAGTAACTGATCAGAGCATCATGCATGGTATGTACGTGTTCGGATAATTATGAGTAATAATCCGGTGTTGGTTTGGAGAAGATCGCATGTCGTTGCGAATAGTTATTCGCAAAGGCAGAGTCAAGGTATATTTGTGTTTATTATGTACTTGGTATGCGGTGGGAATCCAGAGCTGACCAGCAGTACACAACCCTGGATCAAGGCATCGCCCATCTCTTCAAACCGACCAATGACCTCTCCTGTACTGTAAACGACCATCCCTCCAACCAATCGGTGGAGAGCATACAACCCCATTCCATTGTATTTTGGGCAAGGGTATATAAATCTTGCACCTGGGCCGGTCTCTCTCTCTCTCTTGCTCTAAGGTCATCTTGCCAGATCGACTAGAGGACCGGATCCGGGTTGCGCAGGCGAACAAACGTACGTATCATTGGGTGTGACTCTCTCTCTGTGATTGAATTGTATTGTGCTGTACCATTTATATTTTAACTTATTGTAATCCCCTTTTACAAATATATTATTACTTGTTGCTGCTTTGGACCACAACATACAATCAAATACTGGTGTCGCATTCAGTTTGTGTTGAGCATTTGTATAGTGTAATTGTCACACCTAGAGCTGCCTCGTGCTCTCAGCGTGTCGGTCTGTGTTTATGCACTGAGTGTAAGCTGCGCGGCTATTCCGGCGTGTGTACGCAAAGTGCGTGCACAGTACGGGACTGTGTACGCTAACTGGGGACAGAGCACGTAGGTAAAGGATTTATTACAGCGGCCGCAGCGGCTTCAGTTACAGTGTGCAATAGGGGTTAGTGGCTGCTTTCCAAGAAGTCTATCGAACTTCTCAACTTAGAAAAGAGGCTCTGCTGCCATGCTCAGGGATGTATCTAAACTTTTCTTTTAGGGGGCGGTTTATTTATTCCTGACTCCTCCCCTACACACATTACTCCTCCCACTTCCCATCCCAACTGTCCATTAATGCTCTAAAGAGCATATAACGCATTGCCAGGCTGCACATGTACTTCTTATGTAGCACACACACACCGGGCACATGTAACTACTAACACACTGATGGGTGGCACACACTGCCCAAGGGCCCCAGGGACACGGAGGATGGGGAGGGATGTCGGTGCAGCCACACACCATCACCTGGCAGCAGCCCTCACCTCTGGTGGCCCCAGCAGCCCAGGGAGCCAGCACGACCCCCGTCCATGCCTGTGGGGCTGGCGTTGCTGCAGCGTGCCAGGTATTGGTACGGGTAGCAGGATGCTGGGGAGGGGGATGCTGCTGCTATGAAGGCTCCACCATCAGGTGAGAGATGCTGGGCTGTGCTGGCTGCTGCAGGCGCTGACGGCGGGGGAGTCAGGGGAGGAAGATGAGTGATGCCAGCAGAGGGAGATCGCTGCTGCACTGGATTGCTGCCACCCAGAGCGACTTACCCCCATCTCCCAGGGTGACCGGGCCCATAATGGAGGAGCCACCAGCGCACAGCCCCTGTCTGAACAGCACCAGCAGCGGCGGGAACTGCTCATCCAGCTCGTTCTCCCCACTGTGCGCCGAAGACAGCTTGCCCCACTACCCTGGGATCTTCCTCATGCCGCTGCTGGACTTGGTGGCTGTGACTGGCAATGTGGCCGTCGTCACCATCATGTAAGTGGGCGTGGCTACGACTGTTAGGGGAAGGCGTTCGCCCCGTTCGCCCCCCTACCCCACACCCCACCGGGATCCGGCCCTGGCCATGGTCTACTGTATTCAGTATTCAATATTAAATACAAAACCAAGGAATTAATTGCGCTTGTTGTACTGACAATAGTTACTAATTGTTTGCTTTTCCACTCTATGCATAGAATATGTTTGGATTCATTGAACAAACGAGAAACTTGCTTTTAATATAACGTTTTTACTGTATTCTATTAAAATGAACTTTATAATAGCAATTGTAATAACAATGGTACCAGTATAAATTACAAATAGAGAACATATATATCAAAAAAGAGCTGGATATTAATAATCAGTTCTGGACCGAAGCCAAGATTTTTGTAGACTCTGCACACTGAAAATAGCAACAATGTTTATCCTTTCAATATAGGCAGCCACGTACTGATAATAAAAATAGTAGGATTGCTACAAACAGTGAACACACACAGTGAGATACTACAGTCCTGCCGTATATTCAATTGATAGCAGTAATAAGTCACCTGCCACCGGCGTCCCGGTGCAGGAGATAACTCTATATGATAATTACCCGATCCAGCGGGAATATAGACAATACCAGAGATGATGATGTAAATTGTCCGGTGTATGCTCACCCTGTGTGTGGCTCCACAAAGCCGCTGGTAGTGGTTAGTTATCAGAGTTCAACTCTGACATGCGGGATGGATGGCACACCTTTCTCCTGTTGGAGACACCCGCAGTGGTGATACTGACTGCAATCACCTGCCGCTTCCAGCACACTAACACCCATGTGTGTAAGGTATCGTGGAGCCTGATTTCTACCATCCGCTGCTGCTTGTATGACCCATCTCAGCGTGCAAGTAATAGCCGCTCCTGTAATCAGTTGAGGCAGCCACGAATTTGCTCGGCACTGAAGCACTGTAGCGGTCCGTGACTCGAAGATAACCAGCTCAATCGACAGGGATGACGTCAACACGTTTCGTCCCGTATAGACTCGTGACTTCCTCAAGACTTATTGAAAGGATAAACATTGTTGCTATTTTCAGTCTACAAAAATATTGGCTTCGGTCCAGAACTGATTATTAATATCCAGCTCTTTTTTGATATATATATGTTCTCTATTTGTAATTTATACTAGTACAGTTGTTATTGCAATTGCTATTATAAAGTTCATTTTAATAGAATACAGTAAAAACTTTTTATTAAAAGCAAGTTTCTCGTTTATTCAATGAATCCGAACATATTCTATGCATAGTTAAAAAGCAAACAATTAGTAATTATTTTCAGTACATCAAGCGCAATTAATTCCTTGGTTTTGTATTTATTTCTTTTCTTGGGGCTCCGTTAAAGCTCTTAATTACTTGCAGCTGATGATTATCTGACTTTGGTAAATATTCAGCAAAATTGCCCCGGGAATTAGGGTGGTTTCTCACCTTATACACTAGTCCTCAATATTAAATACACTAGCATTGTGGCAAGTACTTTGTAGACTTTAAATTTTTGTATTAAGAACAGTGGGGGAGATGTAATAATCCTTGGAGAGTGATAAAGTGGAGCGAAAGATAGAGGGATCTATGTACTAAACCTTGGAGAGAGATAAAGTGGATTGAGATAAAGGGCCCGATTCAGCATGGGTTGTATTTGTGCGAAAAATCCCACAACTACAACCCTTTACACTGACATGTGAGGGAACACCCAGCACAGGGCATGTCTGTCCCACATGCAGGGTCCTGTCCCCAACGCTAACATACGTGCGCTTTGCTCAGCAGTGAAGCGCTCGCATGATTAGGTTTGCCCCCTGCCTACGCAGCCTAGCTGTGAAGGCAGTCGGCAAGCAGCCATCTACTGGGTTGCAGCGGCTGCGTGTGAGGTCATGCAGCTGCCGCTGCCCACCCCACAAAATGTCTGGACAAACCCTTGTTGTCCGGACCATGCCCCTCAAACGGTGCGCCGATGCAAACAAAAAGGGGTGTTGACGCCCCGTCAACGCCCCCTGCCAGGACTTAGACTTAAGAGAATGCAGTTTAAGACCTTGCACATGCGCGCACCGGCATGCGCGCATGGGCTGAAGTGCTAAAGTCATCAAGTAGCAATTTTAGCACTTCAGCGTATGATGCTGAATTAGCCCCACAGTACCAAGCCACCAGCTTCTAGCTGTAATTTTCCTATATCTTTCCCCACTTTATCTCTCTCCAAGGCTTAGCAAACAAACCCTAAAGTACCAGCCAATCAGCTCCTAGCTGGCATGTAACAGGCTGTGTTTGAAAAATGACAGTTAGGAGCAGTGGTGGCACTGAGGTCAGTGATACCCAATGTAGCCAATAGCCCCCTTCGAGCGATGCAGACACGTGTGCTTGAAATGGGGCGTGGCTTAAACAAAAGGGGCGTGGGTTTGAGTGAATCCAAAATGTGAGTCACTATTGGGGACGTGGCCTTGCGGGAAGCCTACCGGTCACATCACTCTGTGGAAGTGCACCTGTATTTCTAATAAAGTGCAAAGATTTACAGAGCAATTGCAGAGGTGCAGAAATGTGTACCAGTTCATGGGAGAAGCTGAATATTTTTGAGGACAAGCCTTGCAACATATGGGGCGGTATTCAAATGATATATCATGCCCAATCTCCTTTCTAAAGTCATCCCCGTTATCGCGCATACCGCACCCATAGTAATCAGGTTTAGCTGCGTAATGGGTAGGGTACAATTGCTACCGTGGGGGTAGTGAGCTGAAATGATTATACCACGCCCGTCAGCAGAAACAGAACGGGTGTGGAAGGGGGTGAAAATAATTGAATACCGCCCACGGAGTAGGCGCATTAGTGCATCTTCTTTTTTGTCAGAAATACAAAGGAGATGTCCAGGAGTGAGCAGTGAACCATACCACAGATGACAATCGATATTGGCATGCTGTACAGTAGGGAAAACATTTCATGAGAGAGCAATGGCGGACCTGTTCTACAAATGAAAATTTCTTTTTAAATAAAAGTTTAATTACAGTGTTACTTTAAAGTCGACGGGAGGAGGAAAGAGAAAGTGGATACGAAGAATAATCACACAGGAAATTGCTGGTGTCTAAACAATCCCAAGATTAGGAAAACAAAGTCTTATCTTCCTGTGGCGGTTTAGGGTCAAGACCAGTCCTATCTAGCATTCCAAAATATGTCAATGAACTTTCAGTGTAAACATCAGTGCTGATATTACAAAAGAAAATTAATGACACATATTTCCAGTGTAGAATACAGTTTTAGTGGAGGACTTGCATAGTACACAAACTGGGGTGCATGGATTATAAGGTGTATTTGTCCTTGCACTGTGGAATATGGTGGAAAGTCACTTCAAGAGCTGTTTTCACAAACACCAGTGAAATTGTAAGCGCCTCCCTATAGTCAGCGTAGGACCAAATAGGAATCTAAACAGGGTAGCAGATATGAGGTGGCTCTCTTAAGGGGCATATAAACTAAAGGGTTTTAGATTCGATCATTCAAATTCATCTGGATAAGAAATTAAGTACAGTACTTGTCTGAGCACACCAGTATATTTCAAGGAACATTCAATTTAACTGCACAGTAATGAAATAAAACCTGTTTTATTGGCTTTGTTTACAAAATAAACAACTGTTTGAACAATAAGGAAACAAAAAAATACTTGTTTTGATTTTTAGGCAAGTTTATTTAGGTAGTCTGCTTTCATCGAAGTGACGAGTCGACCCTTAGTTTTGATAAGCGCTTTGCATATCCTTTGCATCCTTTATACTAATTTTTCCAGCTTTTGGCTATCCATTCAACTCCAGCAGCTTTGAAGAGCCTCCCAGAGGCCCTCAGTGTTGGTAGTTATCTGTTTTCGGTCTTCCCTGTCTAGTTCTTCCCACAAAAGCTTGATGGGTGAAACATCTGGTGATTGAGGTGGCCATTCCATTTTTGTTGAGCATCTTCTTTTTTTTGCAAATAATTAGCACACAACTTGGACGTATATTTTGGATCATTGGGGGTAATTCCAAGTTGATCGCAGCAGGAAATTTTTTAGCAGTTGGGCAAAACCATGTGCAGTGCAGGGGAGGCAAATATAACATGTGCAGAGAGAGTTAGATTTGGGTGGGTTATTTTGTTTCTGTGCAGTGTAATAATACTGGCTGCTTTATTTTTACACTGCAATTTAGATTGCAGATTGAACACACCCCACCCAAATCTAACTCTCTCTGCACATGTTATATCTGCCTCCCCTGCAGTGCACATGGTTTTGCCCAACTGCTGAAAAATTTCCTGCTGCGATCAACTTGGAATTACCCCCATTATCTTGTTGGAAAACGAAGTTCTCACCCACAAGTAGCCTTCCGGAGGGAATCGCATGACGCACTAATATGTTGTGGTTTACCTTTTGATCCATTATTCCATTGATTCTGACTAAGTCACCAACTTGGTTGCCCGCAAAATATCCCCAAACCATCATATTGCCTCCTCCATGCTTAACTGTTGGCGCTACACAGTCTGGGAGAAAGCGCTCACCTGGACGCCTATGGGCGGCGGGACCTAAGGGGGCGGTCCGCTGAGGCTGCCAGAGAAAAAAAAAGAATAATGTCTTCTTTTAGATCAGAGGCTGGCGGGGTGTAGCCTTGCTGCTGTACTGAGCACATGTGTGATCCCTGAGCTCCAGCAGCATCACGATGGTGGGCTTCTACCGCACCATCGTCTTCCAATTAACCCCCCTGCAGCTCCAGGGAACAATAGGTCCTATCCAGTACAGCCGCCTCTGCTGTCACTTGCAGTAGAAGCTGTGGTCCTGATCCCACCGCAGTGCCGCTCGTCACCAATGTTGCCCAGCTCCCTTTGCCGGAGCTACATCTATTTCACCAGCCGCTGGACAGGTGTCTGCATCCCCTCACCCGGTGCGTGGATTCATCGCAGGCACCGCCGCTGTTATAACTGGACCCCCGCGGCCCTGCCTGCTGCCGCGTCAGCCGGGTCTCCCTGGCCATTCAGACCCAGGAACCTGCTGCACATACCCTGGGAGACATGCGCTGCTCTCCTGGCCCCTGAGCACCGAGGACCTGCTCCATCACTCTGAGGTCCATCTGGAAGTGCTGCGGAGCCTGTAGTGGTATTCTGCCTCCATCTTGCCGGGGGTCCCCACATCTGCTTCCTCAAGGGTGAGTGCTGCATGAGCCGCCACCCCCTTCTCCCAGTCCTCTCTCTCTCTCCCCCACAGCTCCCATATATATATATATATATATATATATATATACACCCTTCTCTATACATACACACGTGTGTGTGTGTGTGTGTGTGTGTGTGTGTGTGTGTGTGTGTGTGTGTGTGTGTGTGTGTATATATATATATATATAGTGAGAACAGTGCCTCCTACTGTAATACCGAAAAAAAATAAACTCCCATCACCAGTTAAAAGCACCCTCAATGTGGGGGTGTACCATTTCAGGTGGACATATCCACTGCTTTTGTTCAGAGATAGACCCCTCAACTTTTTATTGTCATTAAATTGTGTTAAATAAATGTTACAACACCGTTGTACCTACTCCCTCTCTCCCCTATTATATGAGATACTATTTTGAGGGATTCAGTTGAGGGGTCTATCTCTGAACAAAAACATCCAGACTGATCCATCTACTCCTGGATAACATCACCTTGGTATAAAAGCTGTGTTAAGAACAGTGGCTATGTCCACCTGAAATGGATTACCCCCAGTTTGAGGGTGCTTTGAGCTGGTGATGTGAGTTTATTTTCATTTAATATTACACTAGGAGGTGCTGTTCTCACTTCTATTACAGATAAATGTGGAGGCCGGTGGAACAACGGCCTTTTAGAGATAAGCCACCACCCTTCAAAAGGGAAGTGTACATTGACAATACTTGTGTGGACAATCACGTAACACTGGGACTTGTTAACATTATTCTCTATTTTTTGGGAAATCGGGTATAGCATTCTATACCACCATTGTTTTCTATCTATCTATCTATCTATCTATCTATCTATCTATCTATCTATCTATCTAGGCTCTGAAAAGTGTGTACTGGTGGTGGTGGTGGTGGTGGTGGTGGTGGTTTGGGGGGGGGGGGCAGTAGAAAGAATTTTTGCCTAGGGTGCCAGGAAATCTTGCACCGGCCCTGGTTTTAGAGATGGTTTTACATAGAGACATACCCCTCCTCCCCTTTTGGTAGCCCTGTCCCTCCTGAAAAGTGAATATCCCTCCAAATTAGTATCCCAGTCGTGAGAGTCGTCCCACCATGTTTCCGTAATACCTATAATATCATACTGATTTTTGATACATACCATTCCAATTCTCCCATTTTACCTGATAGGCTTCTTGCTTTCGCTAGCATACATTTTATGTTAATATTTCCTTTGCCCTTTTGCTTTAATGGTAACTTACCATTACTTACAAGTGCCTTTCTAGAATTATTCTTACTTACTGTTATTCTATTCTCTACCTTACCCCCCATCAGGGGTTAAGGTGCAATCAGTGAGATTGCTGGACTATTCAGGGAGATAGGGAGATTGCTTCTATTTCAGGGAGTCTCCTGCAGAATGAGAGAGCGTAGGCAAGTATGTTTATACTGTGACAAGAACACTGGAATAGTGTTTGAGGGCAGGTATGTTTGTCCCAGGTTCTTGTCTTACATGTATTAGGAAAATGTTTTGTTTTGTCAGAACCTTTTCAGTTTATTGGAAAAGCTGGATAAGGGCCCTGAAAGAGAGATAGGGCAAGTTCCAGACATTGGGCCCAGTTTGGGTCTTTGTCCTCACAGAGGGCTAATCAGGGTTTCAGCTGTGTAAGTGGGTTATAGGGCTGCTAGCCTGATTAGTGTGTGCAGACTGCCTGGGAAGACTGCAGGATCTCTGTGAGAGAAATACGCTTCCTTACACAAGTGAGCCATACAGTGTTGGTTGGAAAACTCTGTGTTTTTGTTTAGAGACAGTTAGGAACGTCTTATGTTTAGTTAGTGCCGGACAGGCAAGGTATTTTCTTTTGATGTTTGTTTTGTTTTCTGTTTAATAAAACTGGTCGTGGCCAGTTACACCGCACACTGGACTTGTGTGATTCCTAAGCTGCTGCATAGCTGCCATTTACCTCACGAAACGGCACCTTGTTCCCTTACAGTGTTACAATACCAACAGAATAATGTACAAAAGACAGCAAACTACATGTACAGTAGTTTAATTTGGACCACATGGCCTGCCTGGTAGTGGTATCACATCCTATAGCAACAATATTACCACAAGGTCCCAAAGGTCAAAGCGCAACAAAAAAAATTACACTGTTCAACACTTAAGTCACGTAATCGTCAGGCAGAGATGCACCTCTCTGCCGGAAACCTCAGGGTACCATGTGTAAAATGTGGCACTGGTGCTCAGAGCCGGCCCTACCCAATATGATGCCCTAGGCAAGATTTTGGCTGGTGCTCCCTAGCACCAACGCTAGTTCCGCCTCTGACCCTGCACCCCTTTCCCAGCACCATAACCCCTCACCCATAGCAGTCCTTATTTTGGTTTTCCTACCCCCTGTAATTTAAATAAGAACAGTGTGCACATTCGGCGCACAGCCCAAAAAGGTATGTGTTCTTGCTGGGAAGAGGCATGGCCACACAATAGTACCCCAAATTCAAATTATACCACACAGTACTGCAACTTTGTTCGCAATTTATCATGCGATAGTGTCCCTTATTCACATTACATCACACAGTAGTACCACTTTACCTTATATATGTTTCTCCTCTCGGTAGTGCCCCTCATTCACATAACATCATACTGAATTGCTCCTTGGTCACATTACACCACACCATATTGCTCTTTATTCTCATTACACCACGCCATATTGCTCCTTATTCACATTACGCCACACCATATTGCTCTTTATTCACATTAGACCACACAGTAGTGCCCAATCTATACGTTACACCACACAGTAGAGCACCTTATACACATAATGCCACACATTGGTAATGCATTTATACACAATACCACACAGTAATGCCCCTTACACATATGAAACACCTTATTAATGTCCTTATAAACATAATGCACCTTACACATATGCCGCACATTATTAATGCCCTTATACAGATAATGACACACATAATGTCCCTCACATATATGCCGCACATTATTCGTGCCCTTATACACATAATGACACACACAGTGCCCCTTACACATATGTCACACATTATTAATGCCCTTATACACATAATGACACACATAGTGCCCTTTACACATTTGCTGCACATTATTAGTGCATTTATACACATGAAACGCATAATGACCCTTACACATATGCTGAACACTATTGCACAACTAACCCACACACACAGCACTCACAGGGCCGCTAACACCGTGACCTTTGCCTCTGCTTGGATACAGATGTGTCCTCATAAATCTTGCCTCTATACACCATGCAGCAGGAGATGCCTGGTGCGAGTCAACTGGTAGCTCTGATAACGTTGGGTGCCTATTTTTGATGAAAATGCATCTTATTTGCATTGCTATGTGGTTAGAATGCACAAGCAGCTTCTCCTGATTAAAATGATATGCGGCATGCCTATATACTGTGTGTGACTGTGGCTGTATCTGCATACAAAATGCTACACACCGAATATAGGCATGCTGCATATCATTTTAATCAGCAGGAGCTGCTTATGCCCCTAGGCATACCAGATGCCCAGGCAATTGCCTAGTATGCCTATGCCTAGGGCCGGCTCTGCTGGTGCTCCCGAACTGTGCCATGTGGAACGCAAAACTGGATATAAGCAGCTAGTTCCTCCTGTGGAATGCAACAACTTCTAATGCAGCTACCAGTTAGCAAGCAACATCAGTGCACATGTGCAGACCAGTAGGGACCATATGGTAGCACTGATCCCAAGTTTTGAATGACCAGCTAAACTACAGGAATAATTTATTAAACTCAATAAAACAGGAGTTAAAGGGAATGTCTCATATCAGCACATCCCTAGGCATACAATGCTAGCAAACTCAATGTGATATTAGAATATTACTAGAGATGTGCACAGGACCATTTTTGCTGGATTTGGAATTGGCCCTGATTCGTCATCCGGCTTTATATTTGGTTTTTGCCAAACTGCCGTGACTGGTTTTGTTTTTTTGTTTTCAAAAATTGACAAACAAAACTAAAATCACATAATTTGGGCCTTTTTTTTGTTCCATGGGGGTGATTCAGACCTGATCCTAGATATGCTAAATTTAGCACATTTATGATCAGATTCTCTGACATGTGGGGGGACGCCCAGCACAGGGCTAGTATGCCCCACATGTTAGGCGCCCTCATGAGACCCGCAGCCATTTTTGTGATAGCATCGGCTGCATGTGATGTCATGCAGCTGCTCCGACTACGCCCTCCTGTTTCTCCGTTGCCGCCCCTGTTTTGAAGTCTCGTCCCCGCAATACTCTATCTCCGTATTTGAAATGGAGCGTTGCCTCCCCCACCCACTCCCCCGACCATCTCTGCCTCATAGACAGGTAGAAGCAATCGCATTCCCTGTGGGGCGCCGTAGAAAATACAGGCGCATGCGCAGGATGGGCCCTGCGCAGGATCCCGCATCCTCTTAGCAATTTTTACCGTTGGATCGCTTATTGCGATTGCGATCCAACCTGAATCAGGCTCTATTTGTAAAATATAAAATATACATCACAATATTAGATGCCACTAAGTGAGCAAAACTGCCGGCAAATGGCAGTAATAAAATTTTTCTCATAAAATAATTTTAAATAATAAGTGAAATCACATTTTCCTTAGGTCAGTCATGTAAAAGACAAGGGCCTCAAACCAGAAATAACCAGTCTTAGCCGGTCTGGTGGGGTGTGTGAGGTCATGCTGTGATGTCATAATGGAAACTGCCTATGTCAGGGCTATGCTGTTGCTGTCTCTTGCATATGCTTTCAGAGGCCTGGCACGGCACAGCACACTGGTAGAAGGTTAGTGACTGGACAAAGATAAGAGCAGCTTATTTTGAATCGTCGGCAGACGTTTAGCATGACTATTATAATATATGACTTACGACCTTGGGGATAGCATAGTATTGGATAAAAACAAAATCTCACACCTACTGGGACAGTGCCATTACTTAACATCCACAAGCGGCTGCAAATGGGCCATTGGAGATATATGAAGGGTGCTTTACTCTCTCTCTCTCTCTGCCTGGCTAAATCCCAGTGTGCCAGTGTTGCACGCTGATCCATTTTTATTAATATGTAGAGATGTAAGAGAATTAAATTGTGCTTTAATCATTACTTTTATTTTTATCCAATACTATATACAGATGTAGCCATGCTGATCATGGCTACATCTGAGGGAAACGTGCACCCTCGACGCAGCTATGCGCACCTGTGCCTAGTTATGTCGAGTTGCGGCATTTGCCGCCCCCATCCATGTGAATGGGGCACACACATGTCTTAGACGTCCAGACGTATGCGGTGCGGTCGCGACTAACAAGGCGCAATCGCCTTAAGATGTAGCCACAACGAGAATGGCTACATTTGTACAGTTGTAATTCCTGTTAGCGTCAGAAATGAATGCTATGGTGGTTATGACTGTCCCCCTCCCTCCCCTCACTCCCACTCAGGGTTGGACTGGCCCATAGGGGTACAGGGGAAACCACCAGTGTGCCCTACTGCCTGGGGGCCCATCTCCTCGTCTGTGGATCAGGTCCCGTCTGTGCACTTGAATTGTACATTATACATATTATCTACAGTGCATTGCAGTTATTAATCTGGTACATTATCATGCATGCACTAGCAGTATTTACTATATATATTTATCATGGGGCCTATACCATGTTAGCCAAGCCTCTGTGGCAGCAGGCTACACCGCTAAGCATGGGCCTTTACCTCTGCATTCCCCCGGTGGGCTCTCCATGCCCCACTAATTTCTTGCTCTCTTTTTTCACTCTCTCACCATTGACGTATAGGTGCGTTTTTCTCCTGCCGGGTAAATAGGTCAAAATATCAGATTTGAGGTGACAGATGGGAAGACTGGGTTAGGCAAGGTTAGTTGGTGGGCGGGTGGTCTGGGCAAACCAGGGATGTGCAGTCAGGGAAGGCAGGGGAGGCAGTGCCTCCCCTGTCATTAATGATTAAAATAATATAAAGAAGATACTTATGACACATACTGTATTCTGTGTCATAAGTATCTCATTTATATTAATCTAATCATTATCCCTGTTTAAATGTGTTTGGGAGGCATCGATTGTGGTGCATCCCATTGTGAATAGGGAAGGGTGTGGGAGCGGGGGGCGGGGGGTGGGCGGGGCCTACCCATGGGCATTAAAAGCCCATTGGAAATGCATGGGAAAGCGGCACCATTAGAGGTGCTGCTTTCATAAGGGATATGCTTTCAACCCATGAAAGCACGCCCCTGTCAGTGAGGCCACAGTGATTGGCCAGAGGATTCGTCACTGGATCCGCTGCCATCACTGTATGGGTGTGCGGAGGTGCGGGCATCGGTGGCAGTGCGAGTATTAGTGGCACTGCCATTCTGCAGAGTTTGGCAGCGGAGCGGTACAAATTTCAAAAATGGCACCTCAGTGTAATTTTTGAAATTCAAGATGGCAGCCACGAGCCAATCACGGCTTGCTGCGTCATCACCCCGGCCCCTCCGGCTGACTTATATAAGTCAGCGCGAGGCATCGGCGTCAGTCCAACGGTGGAAGAGCTCCTGAAGAAAGAAGACGCTGGAAGTCCTCGATGGGCGGCAGCCATGTAAACGAGCTTAAAGACCGCCGCCCCCAGGTGAAGACCCTGAATAATAAACTTTTTTTTAAAGACGGTGTGGTGTTTTTACTTTAATATTTTCTTTACAGGTGGACTACAGGTGCCAGCGGGCCCTTTATGTACTGACATGCTGGCACTTGTGGTTCTCCAAGTGCTATGCAAAAGAGCTTAACAGCTGCCGCCCACCAGGTGAAGATGCTGGAAGCCCTGGGAAGGTGGCAGTCATGCAAAAGAGCTTAAAGGCCGCTGCCTCCCAGGTGAAGACACCGGAAGCACTCGGGAGGCGGCGGCCCCCCAGGTGAAGACGCCGGAAGCCCTGGGGAGGCGGCAGCCATGCAAAAGAGCTTAAAGGCCGCTGCCTCTCAGGTGAAGACGCAGGAAGCCCTGGGGAGGCGCCGGCCCCCCAGGTGAAGGCGTCGGAAGCCCTGGAGAGGCGGCGGCCATGCATAAAAGCTTAAAGGCCGCCGCCCCCAGGTGAAGACCCTGACTAATAAACTTTTTTTTAAAGACGGAGTGGTGTTTTTATTTTAATATTTTCTTTACAGGTGGACTACAGGTGCCAGTGGTCCCTTTATGTCCGGACATGCTGGCACTTGTGGTTCTCCAAGTGCTATGCAAAAAAGCTTAACAGCCACCGTCCACCAGGTGAAGACGCTGGAAGCCCTGGGAAGGCGGCAGCCATGCAAAAGAGCTTAAAGGCCGCTGCCTCCCAGGTGAAGACGCCGGAGAAAGACGACGGAAGCCCTGGGGAGGCAGCAGCCCCCCAGGTGAAGACGGCGGAAGCCCTGGAGAGGCGGCGGCCATGCAAAAGAGCTTAAATGCCGCCGCCCCCAGGTGAAGACTCTGACTAATAAACTTTTTTTAAAGACGGTGTGGTGTTTTTATTTTAATATTTACTTTACAGGTGCCAGCGGGCCCTTTATGTCCGGACATGCTGGCAATTGTGGTTCTCCAAGTGCTATGCAAAAGAGCTTAACAGCCGCCGCCCACCAGGTGAAGAAGCTGGAAGCCCTGGGAAGGCGGCAGCCATGCAAAAGAGCTTAAAGGCCGCCGCCCCCAGGTGAAGACCCTGACTAATAAACTTTTTTTTTAAAGACGGTGTGGTGTTTTTAAAGAAGAAGACGAAGACAAAGAAGAACAACAACAACAAAAATAGGCTACATTTTACTTAAAATAAAAATAGACATTTATTTTTTAAATATATTTTGCTTGAAGTTGTCTTAATAAATAAATTCTCTCAAAAGGTGAAGAAATTACACATATTTTGGGAGACAAATATATTAGGAGAGTTTAGAACCATGCATTGTTTATTCTACACAAGAGAGTACCATGTGAGGCAGCCATTTTGGGTCCACTACATAGATTACACTGTGCAATAAGTAAAACATGGCAGTAAGGCATACAAAGGTAAAATGAAAAGCAACTAACAGGACACCTAGTTTGCAGCTTACACAGTAAGGAAAATGGTCTTACTCTATAATTGCTTTTAGATATCTTTCTCCTTTATAACTATTTTAAAGTGAGCTGAGGGGAAAATAACAATACAGGGTCCAGTTACATTATAAAATAATAAAAAAAAATTCTCTGACCAAAAAATAAAAAATAAAAATGTATAATAATTCTCCAACACTCCGAAGATGGTAAGCTCATACTGTGAATTGCATAAAATATTTCTATGAACCACACTTAATCACTGTTACACACTGGTTCTCACTGAGCGGAGGTTGAGATGAGAGGGGTGTTATTCGGCAGGATCACTGGAAGTGTGGATCTCTGATAATCTCAGGTCTCTGAGGAGTTAAGTGAAAAACTACTGTCTCCCACTGTGATGCTCTAAGACATTGACAAGATGCCGCCGCATTTATATGCAGGATTTAGGTCAGCAGCCATCTTGGTACAGAGAGTGAAGCAGGGCCGGATTAAGCCTTGGGGGGGCCTGGGGCACTAAGGACAGGGGGGCCCAGGTGGAAGCGGGGGGGGGGGGGGGGGAGATAACATGCCAGGAGGGATAAAATGCTCTCTACCTGGACTTCCCTTTTAATATATGATTGGCATCACATGTTGAACTATTTCATTGATAAATAAGGTATTTCAACAAAAATTATTACAATTATAAGAAGAGGGTAGTTCAGGTAGAGAGCGTTTTGTCCCTCTTGGAATGAGTCATGTTGGGATGTATGGATTGTGTATATTAAATATAAACCAATGGTTTATATTAGATTTAAACTAATAGTTTAATAAGGCCTGGGTACTGTTTATATCTCCACCTAATAGAGAAACTATTATTTTATAATGTTTTCCTGCAGTGAAACAAAGACAATTTAAGCTTAAAATACACATAGAAAAAGTGTTTCTATAATTTATCTTGCAATAATGCAATAGCAGCAGCCTCTGTACTACTAACACACTGGGACAAGACTCGGGAGGATGCTCTGTGTGTGTCTCTCTCTAGACCCAAATGCTTTCATTAGATAACAGGTTACACAGGACCCTGACACCCAGGCGGGAGGAGAAGCTGGAATCCCTGGGTAACTTACAGCTCTCTCCCCTCTGCTATCTCTCCTCTGGTCAGGAAGCTCCGTCGATATCTCTTGAAACCTGATACTACTGTGTCTATGCCTGCAAAGCATACTGTCCTGCTCACATTCTGGCAGCCTGGTTCTGCTGCTGCACAAGAGGGAGAGCTAGTAATGTCACTATGCTCTGGCTGGGGGGCCCCTTGACAGAGGGGGGCCCGGGGTACAGTATGCCCTGCATCCCCCCCTTAATCTGGCTATGGAGTGAAGCCTTCCTGAAGGAACAGTATGGAATCTGCGCAGTAGCGCTCTCCCCTTTCAACACTTTTTACATACTTACAAATAGGATAATAATGATAAAACTCCCACATAGTCATCTAAATGGGATGCAGTCACCATCCCGGCGGTCAGCATACCACCACCGGGATCCCGGCCACCGAATGCCGTCAGTGGGGCCGAGGACTATTCCCACTAGTTGGTGTCCATTACACCCATAGAGTGGGAATAGAACCTGTGGTGAGCGCAGCAAGCCACCAAGCTCGCAGCGTGAAGCCTGCAGCAAGGGGCTTCGTTTCGCTTGCCCCTCTCCCGGCATGCTGGCAGTCAGGATCCCGTCGTCGGTATGCTGACCGCCAGGATCCCGGCCGCCGGTCAACAACGCATCTGAATTATTACTTGTGCCTGGTGTAGGATTTTCAAATATGTGTAGTTTACTGTATATAAAGATATAAAACCTTAAAGGAACTGAGATCTAAGGTGTATTAAATGTAGTTATAAAAATAAGTATATTTTATGGCAGTAGTTTCCAAACAGGGGGCCGTGAGACCCTGGGGTTCCTCGGGAAAGGTGTGTGGAGGGGGGGGGGGATAGGGGAGGCCTTGCAGTGGTTTGGTGGTCCATGAACAATTCAAATTACTTATACTGAATTTCATTGGCAAAACCAGTCCTTCACCACATAACTGAACCTAAGGATGACATATTATAAACACAATTTACTTCATTTTATATTTATTTCTAATTTTCTCACTAAGAAACTATGGTCTTGGGGTGCCGTGACAGAAATTCTGAAACTCTAGGGCAGGGGTGTCAAACTCGCAGCTCCTACCACATCCTTTTGTGGCCCGCGGGCAGGGGTCCTTTTGCAGCCCAACCACCTTGCTTGCAGCGAGGGCAGGAGAGCACAGCGCACACCTCTCTTGCTCCCCAGTCCGGTCTCCGGCGATGGCACAGGTATCTTAAATCAGGTGCCGGTCCGTTTTCACGGACCAGAACCCAATCAGGAGCAGTGCCAGAGTCTTTGCTTTCTATGTGCAGTGCCGTCTTCCCGAAGAGATCACCATGAAGACGGCGCCACAGCGAGATTTTACCAATTAACATCAGTGATTTATAATTATTAATTACAGTGATCTTGCCAAATAATTCCAGTGATTTTGTCATTTTCTTCCAGTGATTTGGACCAATAATACCATTGATTAGAACTAATAATTCCTGTGATATTGAGGTGTTTGTGTCGCTTAGCTTAGCCATTCAGCGACCACAGTGCACCTCTTTTTCTCTTTTCTTTGCATCATGTGCTGTTTGGGGCCAATTTTTTTAAGTGCCATCCTGTCTGACAGTGCAGTGCCACTCCTAAATGGGCCAGGTGTTTGTACCGGCCACTTGGGTCGCTTAGCTTAGTCATCCAGCGACCTCGGTGCAAATTTTAGGACTAAAAATAATATTGTGAGGTGTGAGGTGTTCAGAATAGACTGGAAATGAGTGGAAATTATGGTTATTGAGGTTAATAATACTATAGGATCAAAATTACCCCCAAATTCTATGATTTAAGCTGTTTTTGAGGGGTTTTTGAAAAAAAAAACACCCGAATCCAAAACACACCCGAATCCGACAAAAAATTTTAAGGGAGGTCTTGCCAAAACGCGTCCGAATCCAAAACACGGCCGCGGAACAGAATCCAAAACACAAAACACAAAAAATGTCCGGTGCACATCACTACTTATAACCAATACAGGGAAATGGCACTGATGTTCCCATTTGAATGTATGTTTCTGTGATTTATTTTTTCCCACCAAGAATGTAACAGCTGCACAATGGGGTTAACATAGTAACATAGTTGTTGAGGTTGAAAAGCGGTGAAATGCCTATCGGGTTCAACCTGTATTCTGTGTTTAGCTGTGCACATTATAATGCACCAGTTGAAATAATGGTTTCGTACCAATTGTCAACTATATTTCGTACAACTCCCAGATACTAATGCCAATATATTAAATGCTGTAGCCTTGGATACTTTTTTCAGCTAGAAAGCTGTCCAATCTGATTTTGAATGCATTTACAGAGTCCGCCATTATTACTTTCTCCGGCAGGGAGTTCCAAATCTTTATTGCCCTTACCGTGAAGAACCCCTTCCTACGTTTTGTACGGAATTTTCTCTCCTCTAACCTCAGTGAGTGTCCACGTGTCCTATACAGAGTTCTATTAATAAACAAATCCCCTGCTAACTCCTTGTAATGACCCTTTACATATTTGAAGATATTAATAATATCTCCTCTTAGACGCCTCTTTTCTAGAGTATACATATTTAACATAGTTAGCCTTTCCTCGTACTCCAGTGTCTCTAACCCTTTAATCAGTTTAGTAGCACGCCTTTGAACTCTTTCGAGTTCCGCAATATCTTTTTTATAATATGGTGCCAAAAACTGAACACAATATTCCAGGTGCGGACGTACCAATGATTTGTACAGCTGCATGATTACATCCTCGTCCCTGGTCTCAATACCCCGTTTTATGCAAGCAAGGACTTTACTTGTCTTCTTCACTGCATTTTGACACTGTGTACTGTTATTGAGTGTATTATCTATGAGGACCCCCAAATCTTTTTCCACTTCTGATACCCCTATATTTTCCCCATTAAGTGAATAGGATGCAAGTTTGTTTTTAATCACAAAATGCATAGCTTTGCATTTTTCAATATTGAACCTCATTCCCCATTTAGACACCCAGAATTCAAGTTTAAATAAGTCATTCTGTAGAGACTCCACATCTATTTCCGAATTAATTACCTTACACAGTTTAGTATCATCTGCAAAGATTGATACTATGCTTCCCAGGCCTATTCCTAGGTCATTAATACATATATTGAACAGTAGCGGACCAAATATGGACCCTTGTGGTATACCGCTGACTACTAGTGCCCAGCTGGAGAACATCTCATTGACCACTACTCGTTGTACCCTGTTATCCAGCCAATTACCTATCCATGTACAAACAGTGTATCCTAGGCCAAGTTCCCTTAATTTGATGATCAGTCTCTTGTGAGGCACTGTATTGAAGGCTTTTGCAAAATCTAAATAGACCACATCCACTGCTTTCCCTGGTTAAGATTATCGCTCACTTCGTCGTAGAAGCTAATTAAGTTAGTTTGACATGATCTGTCCCTCACAAACCCATGCTAACTCCAGCTAATAAACTTAGTATTCCGCAGATAATCCTCTATGCTATCCCTCAAAATTCCTTCCAATATTTTACCCACTATAGAGGTTAAACTAACTGGTCTATAGTTCCCAGGATGAATTTTAGAACCCTTTTTAAATAATGGCACTACCTCAGCTATACGCCAATCCATCAGTACCATACCCGATTTAATGGAACTATAGAAAATCAAGTATAAGGGTCTTGCACGCTGTGCCTTAAGCTCCATAATAACCCTCGGATAAAAACCATTTGGTCCCGGTGATTTATTAATCTTTATGTTGCTTAGTCTCTCCAGGACTATTTCCTCACTTAAACAAGCATCTAGCCAAGAATCATTACCTTCACTGTCGTTATGCACTACTACTAACACCGTCTGATCCTCCCTGGTGAAAAAAAGCTGTTCAGTATATCCGCTTTTATTTTGTCATCGTTTCCAAGGCTCACAGTTCATCTTTTAATGGGCCTATGTTCTCATTTTTTAACCCTTTAATGTTTATGTATTTATAAAACTCTTTGGGATTGGCTTTATTCTCTATAGCAATTTGTTTTTCGTTTACAATTGTAGCTGCCCTTATTACTTTTTTGCATCTTTTATTGCATTCTTTGTAATACTGGAATGACTCCTCCCCTCCATTAGTTTTAAATGCTTTAAAAGAACACCTCTTTTTAGCCATTGCTTCTTTGACATCCTTATTAAGCCACATTGATTTGAGTCTAGTACTCCTGCGTTTACTGCCCACGGGTATGAATTTGTGAATATTGCTATCAAGCAACCATTTTAAAGCATCCCACATTTCCGATGTGTCCTTACCATGAAACAAAACTTCCCAGTCAATGTCGTTTAGCATATTGAAGTTAGCTTTTCTAAAGTTGAATGTTTTTGTTGATTCCTTATAGCTATGTTTCTTGAAACTGATGCTGAATGTGATCATATTAGTGATCACTGTTTCCCAAGGTCTCCCCAACTGTAATGTTTGATATAAGGTCCACATTATTGGTAATAACTTGGTCCAGAACATTATTACCTCTGGTTGGGTCCTCGACTAATTGAGACAAGTATTGATCCTTTAATGTGTTTAGAATCCTGCTGCTCCTAATTCTTACACATGAATCGTTACTCCAGTTTATACCCGGATAGTTAAAAATCCCCTAACACTAGGATGTCCCGCCTTTCCCGCAGCTTTTTCAATTTGCTGTGAGAGTAGTTCCTCGTCACGTATGCTAATATCTGGTTGCTTATAGCACGTGCCAATGACTAGTTTCTTTATTTCAGTGCCCCCACTAGTGATCTCAACCCATAGTGATTCCACATTATCACCAGTCCCCTCGTAAATAACATATATTAAGTTTGGTTTTAGACAGGGCCGGCGCTTCAATTAGGCAGCTTTAGGCAGCTGCCTATGGGCGGCGGGACCTGAGGGGGCGGTCCGCTGAGGCTGCCAGAGAAAAAAAAAGAATAATGTCTTCTTTTAGATCAGAGGCTGGCGGGGTGTAGCCTTGCTGCTGTACTGAGCACATGTGTGATCCCTGAGCTCCAGCAGCATCACGATGGTGGGCTTCTACCGCACCATCGTCTTCCAATTAACCCCCCTGCAGCTCCAGGGAACAATAGGTCCTATCCAGTACAGCCGCCTCTGCTGTCACTTGCAGTAGAAGCTGTGGTCCTGATCCCACCGCAGTGTTGCTCGTCACCAATGTTGCCCAGCTCCCTTTGCCGAAGCTACATCTATTTCACCAGCCGCTGGCCCAGGTGTCTGCATCTCCTCACCCGGTGCGTGGATTCATCGCAGGCACCGCCGCTGTTATAAATGGACCCCCGCGGCCCTGCCTGCTGCCGCGTCAGCCGGGTCTCCCTGGCCATTCAGACCCAGGAACCTGCTGCACATACCCTGGGAGACATGCGCTGCTCTCCTGGCCCCTGAGCACCGAGGACCTGCTCCATCACTCTGAGGTCCATCTGGAAGTGCTGCGGAGCCTGTAGTGGTATTCTGCCTCCATCTTGCCGGGGGTCCCCACATCTGCCTCCTCAAGGGTGAGTGCTGCATGAGCCGCCACCCCCCCCCTCCCAGTCCTCTCTCTCTCTCTCTCCCCACAGCTCCCATATATATATATATATATATATATATATATACACCCAGCTCTATACATACACACGTGTGTGTGTGTGTGTGTGTGTGTGTGTGTGTGTGTTTGTGTGTGTATATATATAGTGAGAACAGTGCATCCTACTGTAATACCGAAAAAAATAAAGTCCCATCACCAGTTAAAAGCACCCTCAATGTGGGGGTGTACCATTTCAGGTGGACATATCCACTGCTTTTGTTCAGAGATAGACCCCTCAACTTTTTATTGTCATTAAATTGTGTTAAATGTTACTACACCGTTGAACCTACTCCCTCTCTCCCCTATAATATGAGATACTATTTTGAGGGATTCAAAGTTGAGGGGTCTATCTCTGAACAAAAACATCCAGACTGATCCATCTACTCCTGGATAACATCACCTTGGTATAAAAGCTGTGTTAAGAACAGTGGCTATGTCTACCTGAAATGGATTACCTCCAGTTTGAGGGTGCTTTGAGCTGGTGATGTGAGTTTATTTTCATTTAATATTACACTAGGAGGTGCTGTTCTCACTTCTATTACAGATAAATGTGGAGGCCGGTGGAACAACTGCCTTTTAGAGATAAGCCACCACCCTTCAAAAGGGAAGTGTACATTGACAATACTTGTGTGGACAATCACGTAACACTGGGACTTGTTAACATTATTCTCTATTTTTTGGGAAATCGGGTATAGCATTCTATACCACCATTGTTTTCTATCTATCTATCTATCTATCTATCTATCTATCTATCTATCTATCTAGGCTCTGAAAAGTGTGTACTGGTGGTGGTGGTTTGGGGGGGGGCAGTAGAAAGAAGTTTTGCCTAGGGTGCCAGGAAATCTTGCACCGGCCCTGGTTTTAGAGATGGTTTTACATAGAGACATACCCCTCCTCCCCTTTTGGTAGCCCTGTCCCTCCTGAAAAGGGAATATCCCTCCAAATTAGTAACCCAGTCGTGAGAGTCGTCCCACCATGTTTCCGTAATACCTATAATATCATACTGATTTTTGATACATACCATTCCAATTCTCCCATTTTACCTGATAGGCTTCTTGCTTTCGCTAGCATACATTTTATGTTAATATTTCCTTTGCCCTTTTGCTTTAATGGTAACTTACCATTACTTACAAGTGCCTTTCTAGAATTACTCTTACTGACTGTTATTCTATTCTCTACCTTACCCCCCATCAGGGGTTAAGGTGCAATCAGTGAGATTGCTGGACTATTCAGGGAGTTAGGGAGATTGCTTCTATTTCAGGGAGTCTCCTGCAAAATGAGAGAGCGTAGGCAAGTATGTTTATACTGTGGCAAGAACACTGGAATAGTGTTTGAGGGCAGGTATGTTTGTCCCAGGTTCTTGTCTTACATGTATTAGGAAAATGTTTTGTTTTGTCAGAACCCTTTCAGTTTATTGGAAAAGCTGGATAAGGGCCCTGAAAGAGAGATAGGGCAAGTTGGGCCCAGTTTGGGTCTTTGTCCTCACAGAGGGCTAATCAGGGTTTCAGCTGTGTAAGTGGGTTATAGGGCTGCTAGCCTGATTAGTGTGTGCAGACTGCCTGGGAAGACTGCAGGATCTCTGTGAGAGAAATACGCTTCCTTACACAAGTGAGCCATACAGTGTTGGTTGGAAAACTCTGTGTTTTTGTTTAGAGACAGTTAGGAACGTCTTATGTTTAGTTAGAGCTGGACAGGCAAGGTATTTTCTTTTGATGTTTGTTTTGTATTCTGTTTAATAAAACTGGTCATGGCCAGTTACACCGCACACTGGACTTGTGTGATTCCTAAGCTGCTGCATAGCTGCCATTTACCTCACGAAACGGCACCTTGTTCCCTTACAGTGTTACAATATCAACAGAATAATGTACAAAAGACAGCAAACTACATGTACAGTTGTTTAATTTGGACCACATGGCCTGCCTGGTAGTGGTATCACATCCTATAGCAACAATATTAACACAAGGTCCCAAAGGTCAAAGCGCAACAAAAAAACATTACACTGTTCAACACTTAAGTCACGTAATCGTCAGGCAGAGATGCACCTCTCTGCCGGACACCTCAGGGTACCATGTGTAAAATGTGGCACTGGTGCTCAGAGCCGGCCCTACCCAATATGATGCCCTAGGCAAGATTTTGGCTGGTGCCCCCTAGCATCAATGCTAGTTTCGCCTCTGACCCTGCACCCCTTTCCCAGCACCATCACCCCTCACCCATAGCAGTCCTTATTTTGGTTTTCCTACCCCCTGTAATTTAAATAAGAACAGTGTGCACATTCGGCGCACAGCCCAAAAAGGTATGTGTTCTTGCTGGGAAGAGGCATGGACACACAATAGTACCCCCAATTCAAATTATACCACACAGTACTGCAACTTTGTTCGCAATTTATCATGTGATAGTGTCCCTTATTCACATTACATCACACAGTAGTACCACTTTACCTTATATATGTTTCTCCTCTCGGTAGTGCCCCTCATTCACATAACATCATACTGAATTGCTCCTTGGTCACATTACACCACACCATATTGCTCTTTATTCTCATTACACCACGCCATATTGCTCCTTATTCACATTACGCCACACCATATTGCTCTTTATTCACATTAGACCACACAGTAGTGCCCAATCTATACGTTACACCACACAGTAGAGCACCTTATACACATAATGCCACACATTGGTAATGCATTTATACACATAATACCACACAGTAATGCCCCTTACACATATGAGACACCTTATTAATGTCCTTATAAACATAATGCACCTTACACATATGCCGCACATTATTAATGCCTTTTATAGAGATAATGACACACATAATGTCCCTCACATATATGCCGCACATTATTCGTGCCCTTATACACATAATGACACACACAGTGCCCCTTACACATATGTCACACATTATTAATGCCCTTATACACATAATGACACACATAGTGCCCTTTACACATTTGCTGCACATTATTAATGCATTTATACACATGAAACGCATAATGACCCTTACACATATGCTGAACACTATTGCACAACCAACCCACACACACAGCACTCACAGGGCCGCTAACACTGTGACCTTTGCCTCTGCTTGGATACAGATGTGTCCTCATATATCTTGCCTCTATACACCATGCAGCAGGAGATGCCTGGTGCGAGTCAACTGGTAGCTCTGATAACGTCGGGTGCCTTTTTTTGATGAAAATGCATCTTATTTGCATTGCTATGTGGTTAGGATGCACAAGCAGCTTCTCCTGATTAAAATGATATGCGGCATGCCTATATACTGTGTGTGACTGTGGCTGTATCTGCATACGAAATGCTACACACAGAATATAGGCATGCTGCATATCATTTTAATCAGCAGGAGCTGCTTATGCCCCTAGACAAACCAGATGCCCTAGGCAATTGCCTAGTATGCCTATGCCTAGGGCCGGCTCTGCTGGTGCTCCCGAACTGTGCCATGTGGAACGCAAAACTGGATATAAGCAGCTAGTTCCTCCTGTGGAATGCAACAACTTCTAATGCAGCTACCAGTTAGCAAGCAACATCAGTGCACATGTGCAGACCAGTAGGGACCATATGGTAGCACTGATCCCAAGTTTTGAATGACCAGCTTAACTACAGGAATAATTTATTAAACTCAATAAAACAGGAGTTACAGGGAATGTCTCATATCAGCACATCCCTAGGCATACAATGCTAGCAAACTCAATGTGATATTAGAATATTACTAGAGATGTGCACAGGACCATTTTTGCTGGATTTGGAATTGGCCCTGATTCGTCATCCGGCTTTGTATTTGGTTTTTGCCAAACTGCCGTGACTGGTTTTGTTTTTTTGTTTTCAAAAATTGACAAACAAAACTAAAATCACATAATTTGGGCCTTTTTTTTGTTCCATGGGGGTGATTCAGACCTGATCCTAGATGTGCTAAATTTAGCACATTTATGATCAGATTCTCTGACATGTGGGGGGACGCCCAGCACAGGGCTAGTATGCCCCACATGTTAGGCGCCCGCATGAGACCCGCAGCCATTTTTGTGATAGCATCGGCTGCGTGTGATGTCATGCAGCTGCTCCGACTACGCCCCCTGTTTCTCCGTTGCCGCCCCTGTTTTGAAGTCTCGTCCCCGCAATACTCTATCTCCGTATTTGAAATGGAGCGTTGCCTCCCCCACCCACTCCCCCGACCATCTCTGCCTCATGGACAGGCAGAAGCAATCGCATTCTCTGTGGGGCGCCGTAGAAAATGCAGGCGCATGCGCAGGATGGGCCCTGCGCAGGATCCCGCATCCTCTTAGCAATTTTTACAGTTGGATCGCTTATTGCGATTGCGATCCAACCTGAATCAGGCTCTATTTGTAAAATATAAAATATACATCACAATATTAGATGCCACTAAGTGAGCAAAACTGCCGGCAAATGGCAGTAATAAAATTTTTCTCATATAACAATTTTAAATAATAAGTGAAATCACATTTTCCTTAGGTCAGTCATGTAAAAGACAAGGGCTTCAAACCAGAAATAACCAGTCTTAGCCGGTCTGGTGGCGTGTGTGAGGTCATGCTGTGATGTCATAATGGAAACTGCCTATGTCAGGGCTATGCTGTTGTTGTCCCTTGCATATGCTTTCAGAGGCCTGGCACGGCACAGCACACTGGTAGAAGGTTAGTGACTGGACAAAGATAAGAGCAGCTTATTTTGAATCGTCGGCAGACGTTTAGCATGACTATTATAATATATGACTTACGACCTTGGGGATAGCATAGTATTGGATAAAAACAAAATCTCACACCTACTGGGACAGTGCCATTACTTAACATCCACAAGCGCAGTGGCGTAACTACTACCCCCGCAGTCCTCGCGGTGGCTTGGGGGCGAGGGGCTGCGGGGGCGCCACTGATTTACAGCAGACTGACATGCGGACGAGCGTCCGCATGTCAGTCTGCAGTCTCCTTCCCTCCGCCGCTTGTTGGAGGGACACGGAGGGCACACAGCGCGCCTCCTTGTGTCCCTCCTGCTGCGTCATCTCCGGCGGCCGCGGGTCTAATAGGGGGAAGTGCCGTCCGTGAGCTCTAATTGGCTCACGAACCGGCACTTCCCCCTATTAGACCCGCGGCCGCCGGAGATGATGCAGCAGGAGGGACACAGGAGAGACGAGCTGTGCCCTCCATGTCCCTCCAAAAAGCGACGGGGGGGGGGGTAAATATCTGGCACTGGGGGCATATATGGCACGGGGGGGGGGGAGGGAGGAATATCTGGCACTGGGGCATATATGGCACTGGGGGGGAATATCTGGCACTGGGGGCATATATGGCACTGGGGGGGGGGATATCTGGCACTGGGGGCATATATGGCACGGGGGGCATATATGGCACTGGGGGGAATATCTGGCACTGGGGGCATATCTGGCACTGGGGGGGATATCTGGCACTGGGGCATATATGGCACTGGGGGGGAATATCTGGCACTGGGGGCATATATGGCACTGGGGGGGGGATATCTGGCACTGGGGGCATATATGGCACGGGGGGCATATATGGCACAGTGGGGAATATCTGGCACTGGGGGCATATATGGCACTGGGGGGGGGATATCTGGCACTGGGGCATATATGGCACTGGGGGGAATATCTGGCACTGGGGGGGGGGATATCTGGCACTGGGGCATATATGGCACTGGGGGGGAATATCTGGCACTGGGGGCATATATGGCACTGGGGGGGAATATCTGGCACTGGGGGCATATCTGGCACTGGGGGCATATATGGCACTGGGGGGGGGGATATCTGGCACTGGGGCATATATGGCACTGGGGGGAATATCTGGCACTGGGGGGAATATCTGGCACTGGGGGGGAATATCTGGCACTGGGGGCATATATGGCACGGGGGGAATATCTGGCACTGGGGGGGAATATCTGGCACTGGGGGCATATATGGCACTGGGGCATATATGGCACTGGGGGGGAATATTTGGCACTAGGGGCATATATGGCACTGGGGGGGAATATCTGGCACTGGGGGCATATCTGGCACTGGGGGGGAATATCTGGCACGGGGGGAATATCTGGCACTGGGGGCATATATGGCACGGGGGGAATATCTGGCACTGGGGGGGAATATCTGGCACTGGGGGCATATATGGCACTGGGGGCATATTTGGCACTGGGGGGGAATATATGGCACTGGGGGCATATCTGGCACTGGGGGCATATGTGGCACTGGGGGGGAATATCTGGCACTGGGGGCATATGTGGCACTGGGGGGGTATATGTGTACCTGGCACATGGGGACGACGACTATATTTGGCACTGGGGCATGTAAGTACCTGGCACCGTGGGGGAATATCTGGCACTGGGGACATATGTGGCACTGGGAGCACAGCCCTAGCAACAAGGACTACCTCCTAGCAACGAGCATGACACCCAGTGCATGAAACACCTGGCAACGAGCATGACACCCAGTGCATGAAACACCTGGCAACGAGCATGACACCCAGTGCATGAAACCCCTGGCAACGAGCATGACACCCTGAGCATGAAAACCCCTGGCACCGTGCATGGAACCAAGAGCATGAAACCCAAGGCAACGAGCATGACACCCAGTGCATGAAACCCCTGACAACAAGCAGGTAATTGAAAAGTAATTAGAAGCCTTACTGTAGGACTTAATGTGTAATGGGCATTACGGTGTGTGGCATAATGTATCACGGACATTGCGTGTGTGTCATAATGTGTCACAGGCATTACGGTGTATGGTATACTATATCGCGGGCATTGTGATATGTGGTATAATGTCTCAGGGTCATTGCAGTGTGTGGCATAATGTATCACAGACATTGCGGTGTGTGTCATAATGTGTCAGGCATTACGGTGTGTGGTATACTATATCACGGGCATTGTGGTATGTGGTATAATGTCTCAGGGTCATTGCAGTGTGGCATAATACATAACGGGCATTGCGATGTGTGGCATAGGGTATAACGGGCAGGGCATTGCGGTATGTGTCACAGGCATTACGGTGTATGGTATACTATATCACGGGCATTGTGGTATAATGTCTCAAGGTCATTGCAGTGTGTGGCATAATGTGTCACAGGCATTGTATGTGCTATAATGTATCGGGCATTGCAGTGTGTGGCATAATGTATCACGGACATTGCGGTGTGTGTCATAATGTGTCACAGACATTGTATGTGCTATAATGTATCAGGGGCATTGCAGTGTGTAGCATAATGTATAACGGGCATTGCGATTCCTGTCATAATGTGTCACAGGCATTACGGTGTGTGGCATAATGTGTCACAGGCATTACGTTGTGTGGCATAATGTGTCACAGGCATTACGTTGTGTGGCATAATGTGTCGGGGGCATTACAGTGTGTGCATATTGTGTCATGTGCATTATTGTGTGTGGCATAATGGCTAAGGCCATTGCAGTATGTGGCATAATGTATACTGGGCATTACTATAAGGAGGAAAAATGACAAATAATGTAAGGGGCATGAATCAGGATTATTTTTCTTTCCTGTGGTGGCCAACGTATGGGCGTGCAGGTTGCAAAACTGGGGTATAAGGTAGTCTTTTCCTGCAATGCCACGCCCCTTTATGCGAAACCACGCCCACCCCAACAAAACCACGCCCCTTTTTTGGCGCGCGCCTGCGGCGCTCTCATATTTATCCCTTTCTTGCTCCTAATTATGGAGCATGAAGGGGGGGGGGGGGGGGGGCGAAGAATTTTCTGGCTTGGGGGAGAAAAATTTCTAGTTACGCCACTGCAGATATATGAAGGGTGCTTTACTCTCTCTCTCTCTCTCTGCCTGCCTAAATCCCAGTGTGCCACTGTTGCACGCTGATCCATTTTTATTAATATGTAGAGATGTAAGAGAATTAAATTGTGCTTTAATCATTACTTTTATTTTTATCCAATACTATATACAGATGTAGCCATGCTGATAATGGCTACATCTGAGGGAAACGTGCACCCTCGACACAGCTATGCGCACCTGTGCCTAGACATGTCGAGTTGCGGCATTTGCCGCCCCCATCCATGTGAATAGGGCACACACATGTCTTAGACGTCCAGACGTATGCGGTGCGGTCGCGACTAACAAGGCGCAATCGCCTTAAGATGTAGCCACAACGAGAATGGCTACATTTGTACAGTTGTAATTCCTGTTAGCGTCAGAAATGAATGCTATGGTGGTTATGACTGTCCCCCTCCCACCCTCACTCCCACTCAGGGTTGGACTGGCCCATAGGGGTACAGGGGAAACCACCGGTGGGCCCTACTGCCTGGGGGCCCATCTCCTCGTCTATGGATCAGGTCCCGTCTGTGCACTTGAGTTGTACATTATACGTATTATCTACAGTGCATTGCAGTTATTAATCTGGTACATTATCATGCATGCACTAGCAGTATTTATAATATATATTTATCATGGGGCCTATACCATGTTAGCCAAGCCTCTGTGGCAGCAGGCCACACCCCTAAGCATGGGCCTTTACCTCTGCATTCCCCCGGTGGGCTCTCCATGCCCCACTCATCTCTTGCTCTCTTTTTTCACTCTCTCACCATTGACGTATAGGTGCGTTTTTCTCCTGCCGGGTAAATAGGTCATAATATCAGATTTGAGGTGACAGATGGGAAGACTGGGTTAGGCAAGGTTAGTTGGTGGGCGGGTGGTCTGGGCAAACCAGGGATGTGCAGTCAGGGAAGGCAGGGGAGGCAGTGCCTCCCCTGTCATTAATGATTCAAATAATATAAAGAAGATACTTATGACACATACTGTATTCTGTGTCATAAGTATCTCCTTTATATTAATCTAATCATTATCCCTGTTTTAATGTGTTTGGGAGGCACCGATCGTGGTGCCTCCCATTGTGAATGGGGAAGGGTGTGGGAGCGGGGGGGGGGCCTAGCCATGGGCATTAAAAGCCCATTGGAAATGCATGGGAAAGCTGCACCATTAGAGGTGCTGCTTTCATAAGGGATATGCTTTCAACCCATGAAAGCACGCCCCTGTCAGTGAGGCCACAGTGATTGGCCAGAGGATCCGTCACTGGATCCGCTGCCATCACTGTATGGGTGTGCGGAGGTGCGGGCATCGGTGGCAGTGCGAGTATTAGTGGCACTGCTATTCTGCAGAGTTTGGCAGCGGAGCGGTACAAATTTCAAAAATGGCACCTCAGTGTAATTTTTGAAATTCAAGATGGCAACCACGAGCCAATCACGGCTTGCTGCGTCATCACCCCGGCCCCTCCGGCTGACTTAAATAAGTCAGCGCGAGGCATCGGCGTCAGTCCAACGGCGGAAGAGCTCCTGAAGAAAGAAGACGCTGGAAGTCCTCGATGGGCGGCAGCCATGCAAACGAGCTTAAAGGCCGCCGCCCCCAGGTGAAGACCCTGAATAATAAACTTTTTTTTAAAGACGGTGTGGTGTTTTTACTTTAATATTTTCTTTACAGGTGGACTACAGGTGCCAGCGGGCCCTTTATGTACGGACATGCTGGCACTTGTGGTTCTCCAAGTGCTATGCAAAAGAGCTTAACAGCCGCCGCCCACCAGGTGAAGATGCTGGAAGCCCTGGGAAGGCGGCAGTCATGCAAAAGAGCTTAAAGGCCGCTGCCTCCCAGGTGAAGACACCGGAAGCACTCGGGAGGCGGCGGCCCCCCAGGTGAAGACGCCGGAAGCCCTGGGGAGGCGGCAGCCATGCAAAAGAGCTTAAAGGCCGCTGCCTCTCAGGTGAAGACGCAGGAAGCCCTGGGGAGGCGCCGGCCCCCCAGGTGAAGGCGTCGGAAGCCCTGGAGAGGCGGCGGCCATGCATAAAAGCTTAAAGGCCGCCGCCCCCAGGTGAAGACCCTGACTAATAAACTTTTTTTTAAAGACGGAGTGGTGTTTTTATTTTAATATTTTCTTTACAGGTGGACTACAGGTGCCAGTGGGCCCTTTATGTCCGGACATGCTGGCACTTGTGGTTCTCCAAGTGCTATGCAAAAAAGCTTAACAGCCACCGTCCACCAGGTGAAGACGCTGGAAGCCCTGGGAAGGCGGCAGCCATGCAAAAGAGCTTAAAGGCCGCTGCCTCCCAGGTGAAGACGCCGGAGAAAGACGACGGAAGCCCTGGGGAGGCGGCGCCCCCCCAGGTGAAGACGGCGGAAGCCCTGGAGAGGCGGCGGCCATGCAAAAGAGCTTAAATGCCGCCGCCCCCAGGTGAAGACCCTGACTAATAAAGACGGTGTGGTGTTTTTATTTTAATATTTTCTTTACAGGTGCCAGCGGGCCCTTTATGTCCGGACATGCTGGCAATTGTTGTTCTCCAAGTGCTATGCAAAAGAGCTTAACAGCCGCCGCCCACCAGGTGAAGAAGCTGGAAGCCCTGGGAAGGCGGCAGCCATGCAAAAGAGCTTAAAGGCCGCCGCCCCCAGGTGAAGACCCTGACTAATAAACTTTTTTTTTAAAGACAGTGTGGTGTTTTTAAAGAAGAAGACAAAGACAAAGAAGAAGAACAACAACAAAAATAGGCTACATTTTACTTAAAATAAAAATAGACATTTATTTTTTAAATATATTTTGCTTGAAGTTCTCTTAATAAATAAATTCTCTCAAAAGGTGAATAAATGACATATTTAGGGAGACAAATATATTAGGAGAGTTTAGAACCTTGCATTGTTTATTCTACACAAGAGAGTACCATGTGAGGCAGCCATTTTGGGTCCACTACATAGATTACACTGTGCAATAAGTAAAACATGGCAGTAAGGCATACAAAGGTAAAATGAAAAGCAACTAACAGGACACCTAGTTTGCAGCTTACACAGTAAGGAAAATGGTCTTATTCTATAATTGCTTTTAGATATCTTTCTCCTTTATAACTATTTTAAAGTGAGCTGAGGGGAAAATAACAATACAGGGTCCAGTTACATTATAAAATAATAAAAAAAAATTCTCTGACCAAAAAATAAAAAATAAAAATGTATAATAATTCTCCAACACTCCGAAGATGGTAAGCTCATACTGTGAATTGCATAAAATATTTCTATGAACCCCACTTAATCACTGTTACACACTGGTTCTCACTGAGCGGAGGTTGAGATGAGAGGGGTGTTATTCGGCAGGATCACTGGAAGTGTGGATCTCTGATAATCTCAGGTCTCTGAGGAGTTAAGTGAAAAACTACTGTCTCCCACTGTGATGCTCTAAGACATTGACAAGATGCCGCCGCATTTATGTGCAGGATTTAGGTCAGCAGCCATCTTGGTACAGGGAGTGAAGCCTTCCTGAAGGAACAGTATGGAATCTGCGCAGTAGCGCTCTCCCCTTTCAACACTTTTTACATACACATAGGATAATAATGATAAAACTCCCACATAGTCATCTAAATGGGATGTAGTCACCATCCCGGCGGTCAGCATACCACCACCGGGATCCCGGCCACCGAATGCCGTCAGTGGGGCCGAGGACTATTCCCACTAGTTGGTGTCCATGACACCCATAGAGTGGGAATAGAACCTGTGGCGAGCGCAGCACGCCACCAAGCCCGCAGCGTGAAGCCCACAGCAAGGGGCTTCGTTTCGCTTGCCCCTCTCCCGACATGCTGGCAATCAGGATCCCGTCGTCGGTATGCTGACTGCCAGGATCCCGGCCGCCGGTCAACAACGCATCTGAATTATTACTTGTGCCTGGTGTAGGATTTTCAAATATGTGTAGTTTACTGTATACAAGGATATAAAACCTTAAAGGAACTGAGATCTAAGGTGTATTACATGTAGTTATAAAAATAAGTTTATTTTATGGCAGTAGTTTCCAAACAGGGGGCCGTGAGACCCTGGGGTTCCTCGGGAAAGGTGGGAAGGGGGGGATAGGGGAGGCCTTGCAGTGGTGCCGTAGTTTGGTGGTCCATGAACAATTCAAATTACTTATACTGAATTTCATTGGCAAAACCAGTCCTTCACCACATAACTGAACCTAAGGATGACATATTATAAACACAATTTACTTCATTTTATATTTATTTCTAATTTTCTCACTAAGAAACTATGGTCTTGGGGTGCCGTGACAGAAATTCTGAATCTCTAGGGCAGGGGTGTCAAACTCGCAGCTCCTACCACATCCTTTTGTGGCCCGCGGGCAGGGGTCCTTTTGCAGCCCAACCACCTTGCTTGCAGCGAGGGCAGGAGAGCACAGCGCACACCTCTCTTGCTCCCCAGTCCGGTCTCCGGCGATGGCACAGGTATCTTAAATCAGGTGCCGGTCCGTTTTCACGGACCAGAACCCAATCAGGAGCAGTGCCAGAGTCTTTGCTTTCTATGTGCAGTGCCGTCTTCCCGAAGAGCTCACCATGAAGATGGCGCCACAGCGAGATTTTACCAATTAACATCAGTGATTTATAATTATTAATTACAGTGATCTTGTCAAATAATTCCAGTAATTTTGTCATTTTCTTCCAGTGATTTGGACCAATAATACCATTGATTAGAACTAATAATTCCTGTGATATTGAGGTGTTTGTGTCGCTTAGCTTAGCCATTCAGCGACCACAGTGCACCTCTTTTTCTCTTTTCTTTGCATCATGTGCTGTTTGGGGCCAATTTTTTAAAGTGCCATCCTGTCTGACAGTGCAGTGCCACTCCTAAATGGGCCAGGTGTTTGTACCGGCCACTTGGGTCGCTTACCTTAGTCATCCAGCGACCTCGGTGCAAATTTTAGGACTAAAAATAATATTGTGAGGTGTGAGGTGTTCAGAATAGACTGGAAATGAGTGGAAATTATGGTTATTGAGGTTAATAATACTATAGGATCAAAATTACCCCCAAATTCTATGATTTAAGCTGTTTTTGAGGGGTTTTTGAAAAAAAAAACACCCGAATCCAAAACACACCCGAATCCGACAAAAATTTTTAAGGGAGGTCTTGCCAAAACGCGTCCGAATCCAAAACACGGCCGCGGAACAGAATCCAAAACCAAAACACAAAAAATTTCCGGTGCAGATCACTACTTATAACCAATACAGGGAAATGGCACTGATGTTCCCATTTGAATGTATGTATCTGTGATTAATTTTTTCCCACCAAGAATGTAACAGCTGCACAATGGGGTTAACATAGTAACATAGTTGTTGAGGTTGAAAAGAGGTGAAATGCCTATCGGGTTCAACCTGTATTCTGTGTTTAGCTGTGCACATTATAATGCACCAGTTGAAATAATGGTTTCGTACCAATTGTCAACTATATTTCGTACAACTCCCAGATACTAATGCCAATATATTAAATGCTGTAGCCTTGGATACTTTTTTCAGCTAGAAAGCTGTCCAATCTGATTTTGAATGCATTTACAGAGTCCGCCATTATTACTTTCTCCGGCAGGGAGTTCCAAATCTTTATTGCCCTTACCGTGAAGAACCCCTTCCTACGTTTTGTACGGAATTTTCTCTCCTCTAACCTCAGTGAGTGTCCACGTGTCCTATACAGAGTTCTATTAATAAACAAATCCCCTGCTAACTCCTTGTAATGACCCTTTACATATTTGAAGATATTAATAATATCTCCTCTTAGACGCCTCTTTTCTAGAGTATACATATTTAACATAGTTAGCCTTTCCTCGTACTCCAGTGTCTCTAACCCTTTAATCAGTTTAGTAGCACGCCTTTGAACTCTTTCGAGTTCCGCAATATCTTTTTTATAATATGGTGCCAAAAATGTAACACAATATTCCAGGTGCGGACGTACCAATGATTTGTACAGCTGCATGATTACATCCTCGTCCCTGGTCTCAATACCCCGTTTTATGCAAGCAAGGACTTTACTTGTCTTCTTCACTGCATTTTGACACTGTGTACTGTTATTGAGTGTATTATCTATGAGGACCCCCAAATCTTTTTCCACTTCTGATACCCCTATATTTTCCCCATTAAGTGAATAGGATGCAAGTTTGTTTTTAATCCCAAAATGCATAGCTTTGCATTTTTCAATATTGAACCTCATTCCCCATTTAGACACCCAGAATTCAAGTTTAAATAAGTCATTCTGTAGAGACTCCACATCTATTTCCGAATTAATTACCTTACACAGTTTAGTATCATCTGCAAAGATTGATACTATGCTTCCCAGGCCTATTCCTAGGTCATTAATACATATATTGAACAGTAGCGGACCAAATATGGACCCTTGTGGTATACCGCTGACTACTAGTGCCCAGCTGGAGAACATCTCATTGACCACTACTCGTTGTACCCTGTTATCCAGCCAATTACCTATCCATGTACAAACAGTGTATCCTAGGCCAAGTTCCCTTAATTTGATGATCAGTCTCTTGTGAGGCATTGTATTGAAGGCTTTTGCAAAATCTAAATAGACCACATCCACTGCTTTCCCTGGTTAAGATTATCGCTCACTTCGTCGTAGAAGCTAATTAAGTTAGTTTGACATGATCTGTCCCTCACAAACCCATGCTAACTCCTGCTAATAAACTTAGTATTCCGCAGATAATCCTCTATGCTATCCCTCAAAATTCCTTCCAATATTTTACCCACTATAGAGGTTAAACTAACTGGTCTATAGTTCCCAGGATGATTTTTAGAACCCTTTTTAAATAATGGCACTACCTCAGCTATACGCCAATCCATCAGTACCATACCCGATTTAATGGAACTATAGAAAATCAAGTATAAGGGTCTTGTACGCTGTGCCTTAAGCTCCATAATAACCCTCGGATAAAAACCATTTGGTCCCGGTGATTTATTAATCTTTATGTTGCTTAGTCTCTCCAGGACTATTTCCTCAATTAAACAAGCATCTAGCCAAGAATCATTACCTTCACTGTCGTTATGCACTACTACTAACACCGTCTGATCCTCCCTGGTGAAAAAAAGCTGTTCAGTATATCCGCTTTTATTTTGTCATCGTTTCCAAGGCTCACAGTTCATATTTTAATGGGCCTATGTTCTCATTTTTTAACCCTTTAATGTTTATGTATTTATAAAACTCTTTGGGATTGGCTTTACTCTCTATAGCGATTTGTTTTTCGTTTACAATTGTAGCTGCCCTTATTACTTTTTTGCATCTTTTATTGCATTCTTTGTAATACTGGAATGACTCCTCCCCTCCATTAGTTTTAAATGCTTTAAAAGAACACCTCTTTTTAGCCATTGCTTCTTTGACATCCTTATTAAGCCACATTGATTTGAGTCTAGTACTCCTGCGTTTACTGCCCAAGGGTATGAATTTGTGAATATTGCTATCAAGCAACCCTTTTAAAGCATCCCACATTTCCGATGTGTCCTTACCATGAAACAAAACTTCCCAGTCAATGTCGTTTAGCATATTGAAGTTAGCTTTTCTAAAGTTGAATGTTTTTGTTGATTCCTTATAGCTATGTTTCTTAAAACTGATGCTGAATGTGATCATATTAGTGATCACTGTTTCCCAAGGTCTCCCCAACTGTAATGTTTGATATAAGGTCCACATTATTGGTAATAACTTGGTCCAGAACATTATTACCTCTGGTTGGGTCCTCGACTAATTGAGACAAGTATTGATCCTTTAATGTGTTTAGAATCCTGCTGCTCCTAATTTTTCCACATGAATCGTTACTCCAGTTTATACCCGTATAGTTAAAAATCCCCTAACACTAGGATGTCCTGCCTTTCCCGCAGCTTTTTCAATTTGCTGTGAGAGTAGTTCCTCGTCACGTATGCTAATATCTGGTTGCTTGTAGCACGTGCCAATGACTAGTTTCTTTATTTCAGTGCCCCCACTAGTGATCTCAACCCATAGTGATTCCACATTATCACCAGTCCCCTCGTAAATAACATATATTAAGTTTGGTTTTAGACAGGGCCGGCGCTTCAATTAGGCAGCTTTAGGCAGCTGCCTATGGGCGGCGGGACCTGAGGGGGCGGTCCGCTGAGGCTGCCAGACAAAAAAAAAGAATAATGTCTTCTTTTAGATCAGAGGCTGGCTGGGTGTAGCCTTGCTGCTGTACTGAGCACATGTGTGATCCCTGAGCTCCAGCAGCATCACGATGGTGGGCTTCTACCGCACCATCGTCTTCCAATTAACCCCCCTGCAGCTCCAGGGAACAATAGGTCCTATTCAGTACAGCCGCCTCTGCTGTCACTTGCAGTAGAAGCTGTGGTCCTGATCCCACCGCAGTGCCGCTCGTCACCAATGTTGCCCAGCTCCCTTTGCCGGAGCTACATCTATTTCACCAGCCGCTGGCCCAGGTGTCTGCATCCCCTCACCCGGTGCGTGGATTCATCGCAGGCACTGCCGCTGTTATAAATGGACCCCTGCGGCCCTGCCTGCTGCCGCGTCAGCCGGGTCTCCCTGGCCATTCAGACCCAGGAACCTGCTGCACATACCCTGGGAGACATGCGCTGCTCTCCTGGCCCCTGAGCACCGAGGACCTGCTCCATCACTCTGAGGTCCATCTGGAAGTGCTGCGGAGCCTGTAGTGGTATTCTGCCTCCATCTTGCCGGGGGTCCCCACATCTGCTTCCTCAAGGGTGAGTGCTGCATGAGCAGTTAAAAGCACCCTCAATGTGGGGGTGTACCATTTCAGGTGGACATATCCACTGCTTTTGTTCAGAGATAGACCCCTCAACTTTTTATTGTCATTAAATTGTGTTAAATGTTACTACACCGTTGTACCTACTCCCTCTCTCCCCTATTATATGAGATACTATTTTGAGGGATTCAAAGTTGAGGGGTCTATCTCTGAACAAAAACATCCAGACTGATCCATCTACTCCTGGATAACATCACCTTGGTATAAAAGCTGTGTTAAGAACAGTGGCTATGTCTACCTGAAATGGATTACCCCCAGTTTGAGGGTGCTTTGAGCTGGTGATGTGAGTTTATTTTCATTTAATATTACACTAGGAGGTGCTGTTCTCACTTCTATTACAGATAAATGTGGAGGCCAGTGGAACAACGGCCTTTTAGAGATAAGCCACCACCCTTCAAAAGGGAAGTGTACATTGACAATACTTGTGTGGACAATCACGTAACATTGGGACTTGTTAACATTATTCTCTATTTTTTTGGAAATCGGGTATAGCATTCTATACCACCATTGTTTTCTATCTATCTATCTATCTATCTATCTATCTATCTATCTAGGCTCTGAAAAGTGTGTACTGGTGGTGGTGGTGGTGGTGGTGGTGGTGGTGGTTTGGGGAGGGGGGGCAGTAGAAAGAAGTTTTGCCTATGGTGCCAAGAAATCTTGCACCGGCCCTGGTTTTAGAGATGGTTTTACATAGAGACATACCCCTCCTCCCCTTTTGGTAGCCCCGTCCCTCCTGAAAAGTGAATATCCCTCCAAATTAGTAACCCAGTCGTGAGAGTCGTCCCACCATGTTTCCGTAATACCTATAATATCATACTGATTTTTTGATACATACCATTCCAATTCCCCCATTTTACCTGATAGGCTTCTTGCTTTCGCTAGCATACATTTTATGTTAATATTTCCTTTGCCCTTTTGCTTTAATGGTAACTTACCATTACTTACAAGTGCCTTTCTAGAATTACTCTTACTGACTGTTATTCTATTCTCTACCTTACCCCCCCATCAGGGGTTAAGGTGCAATCAGTGAGATTGCTGGACTATTCAGGGAGTTAGGGAGATTGCTTCTATTTCAGGGAGTCTCCTACAGAATGAGAGAGCGTAGGCAAGTATGTTTATACTGTGACAAGAACACTGGAATAGTGTTTGAGGGCAGGTATGTTTGTCCCAGGTTCTTGTCTTACATGTATTAGGAAAATGTTTTGTTTTGTCAGAACCTTTTCAGTTTATTGGAAAAGCTGGATAAGGGCCCTGAAAGACAGATAGGGCAAGTTCCAGACATTGGGCCCAGTTTGGGTCTTTGTCCTCACAGAGGGCTAATCAGGGTTTCAGCTGTGTAAGTGGGTTATAGGGCTGCTAGCCTGATTAGTGTGTGCAGACTGCCTGGGAAGACTGCAGGATCTCTGTGAGAGAAATACGCTTCCTTACATAAGTGAGCCATACAGTGTTGGTTGGAAAACTCTGTGTTTTTGTTTAGAGACAGTTAGGAACGTCTTATGTTTAGTTAGTGCCGGACAGGCAAGGTATTTTCTTTTGATGTTTGTTTTGTTTTCTGTTTAATAAAACTGGTCGTGGCCAGTTACACCACACACTGGACTTGTGTGATTCCTAAGCTGCTGCATAGCTGCCATTTACCTCACGAAACGGCACCTTGTTCCCTTACAGTGTTACAATACCATACACAAGGTGGAAAGCTGCTCAATCAGATTGTAATGTCACTCAGGTGCTAAAAGGGGAGGGGTAATTCTGTGTAGGAAAAAAAACTGTGTTCCCTAATGCACACCGAGTGAATAATATTACTATATAATAATGGTCAGATAATACGGAGATCTTAGTTGCGTATATCTGCAGATATAGGGTTAAGCCCCCAGGCCGATCGACAAGGCTTCTCCGTCACTGGGGGTCCCTAATACTAGGTATGGGCCCGGGGTGCAGGACCCCACAATGTCGGCACAGGTCGGCAACCCCAGGTCAGCACACAGGTGAAAATTAATAGGGGTTAATAAGAAGCACAGAAGTGCTATGTGAGTGGTGTGATTAAAATAACATATACAAAGTGATAGGAAAAATAATAAGTGTTAATAAAGTGTTAGGGTGTGCCGACCTGCAGCAGCCCACCCATACCGACACAGGGGCCACTGCACCCCACACCCACCCCATAAATAATTACATATATATATATCTGGGTTAAATTCCCAGTGTAAGGCCACATGGTAATGGCACCTACAGCATCTGAGAGCCAGCTTACCTGGGGATACCCCTGGCTTCCCCTATGGCACTACTAGAGTCAGCAATCCCTCCTAATGCTGACCCATTTGTGCCTCTCTATATACAATACACAAGGTGGAAAGCTGCTCAATCAGATTGTAATGTCACTCAGGTGCTAAAAGGGGAGGGGTAATTCTGTGTAGGAAAAAAAACTGTGTTCCCTAATGCACACCGAGTGAATAATATTACTATATAATAATGGTCAGATAATACGGAGATCTTAGTTGCGTATATCTGCAGATATAGGGTTAAGCCCCCAGGCCGATCGACAAGGCTTCTCCGTCACTGGGGGTCCCTAATACTAGGTATGGGACCGGGGTGCAGGACCCCACAATGTCGGCACAGGTCGGCAACCCCAGGTCAGCACACAGGTGAAAATTAATAGGGGTTAATAAGAAGCACAGAAGTGCTATGTGAGTGGTGTGATTAAAATAACATATACAAAGTGATAGGAAAAATAATAAGTGTTAATAAAGTGTTAGGGTGTGCCGACCTGCAGCAGCCCACCCATACCGACACAGGGGCCACTGCACCCCACACCCACCCCATAAATAATTACATATATATATCTGGGTTAAATTCCCAGTGTAAGGCCACATGGTAATGGCACCTACAGCATCTGAGAGCCAGCTTACCTGGGGATACCCCTGGCTTCCCCTATGGCACTACTAGAGTCAGCAATCCCTCCTAATGCTGACCCATTTGTGCCTCTCTATATACAATACACAAGGTGGAAAGCTGCTCAATCAGATTGTAATGTCACTCAGGTGCTAAAAGGGGAGGGGTAATTCTGTGTAGGAAAAAAAACTGTGTTCCCTAATGCACACCGAGTGAATAATATTACTATATAATAATGGTCAGATAATACGGAGATCTTAGTTGCGTATATCTGCAGATATAGGGTTAAGCCCCCAGGCCGATCGACAAGGCTTCTCCGTCACTGGGGGTCCCTAATACTAGGTATGGGCCCGGGGTGCAGGACCCCACAATGTCGGCACAGGTCGGCAACCCCAGGTCAGCACACAGGTGAAAATTAATAGGGGTTAATAAGAAGCACAGAAGTGCTATGTGAGTGGTGTGATTAAAATAACATATACAAAGTGATAGGAAAAATAATAAGTGTTAATAAAGTGTTAGGGTGTGCCGACCTGCAGCAGCCCACCCATACCGACACAGGGGCCACTGCACCCCACACCCACCCAAGCCAGGGGTATCCCCAGGTAAGCTGGCTCTCAGATGCTGTAGGTGCCATTACCATGTGGCCTTACACTGGGAATTTAACCCAGATATATATATGTAATTATTTATGGGGTGGGTGTGGGGTGCAGTGGCCCCTGTGTCGGTATGGGTGGGCTGCTGCAGGTCGGCACACCCTAACACTTTATTAACACTTATTATTTTTCCTATCACTTTGTATATGTTATTTTAATCACACCACTCACATAGCACTTCTGTGCTTCTTATTAACCCCTATTAATTTTCACCTGTGTGCTGACCTGGGGTTGCCGACCTGTGCCGACATTGTGGGGTCCTGCACCCCGGGCCCATACCTAGTATTAGGGACCCCCAGTGACGGAGAAGCCTTGTCGATCGGCCTGGGGGCTTAACCCTATATCTGCAGATATACGCAACTAAGATCTCCGTATTATCTGACCATTATTATATAGTAATATTATTCACTCGGTGTGCATTAGGGAACACAGTTTTTTTTCCTACACAGAATTACCCCTCCCCTTTTAGCACCTGAGTGACATTACAATCTGATTGAGCAGCTTTCCACCTTGTGTATTGTATATAGAGAGGCACAAATGGGTCAGCATTAGGAGGGATTGCTGACTCTAGTAGTGCCATAGGGGAAGCCAGGGGTATCCCCAGGTAAGCTGGCTCTCAGATGCTGTAGGTGCCATTACCATGTGGCCTTACACTGGGAATTTAACCCAGATATATATATGTAATTATTTATGGGGTGGGTGTGGGGTGCAGTGGCCCCTGTGTCGGTATGGGTGGGCTGCTGCAGGTCGGCACACCCTAACACTTTATTAACACTTATTATTTTTCCTATCACTTTGTATATGTTATTTTAATCACACCACTCACATAGCACTTCTGTGCTTCTTATTAACCCATATTAATTTTCACCTGTGTGCTGACCTGGGGTTGCCGACCTGTGCCGACATTGTGGGGTCCTGCACCCCGGGCCCATACCTAGTATTAGGGACCCCCAGTGACGGAGAAGCCTTGTCGATCGGCCTGGGGGCTTAACCCTATATCTGCAGATATACGCAACTAAGATCTCCGTATTATCTGACCATTATTATATAGTAATATTATTCACTCGGTGTGCATTAGGGAACACAGTTTTTTTTCCTACACAGAATTACCCCTCCCCTTTTAGCACCTGAGTGACATTACAATCTGATTGAGCAGCTTTCCACCTTGTGTATTGTATATAGAGAGGCACAAATGGGTCAGCATTAGGAGGGATTGCGGACTCTAGTAGTGCCATAGGGGAAGCCAGGGGTATCCCCAGGTAAGCTGGCTCTCAGATGCTGTAGGTGCCATTACCATGTGGCCTTACACTGGGAATTTAACCCAGATATATATATGTAATTATTTATGGGGTGGGTGTGGGGTGCAGTGGCCCCTGTGTCGGTATGGGTGGGCTGCTGCAGGTCGGCACACCCTAACACTTTATTAACACTTATTATTTTTCCTATCACTTTGTATATGTTATTTTAATCACACCACTCACATAGCACTTCTGTGCTTCTTATTAACCCCTATTAATTTTCACCTGTGTGCTGACCTGGGGTTGCCGACCTGTGCCGACATTGTGGGGTCCTGCACCCCGGGCCCATACCTAGTATTAGGGACCCCCAGTGACGGAGAAGCCTTGTCGATCGGCCTGGGGGCTTAACCCTATATCTGCAGATATACGCAACTAAGATCTCCGTATTATCTGACCATTATTATATAGTAATATTATTCACTCGGTGTGCATTAGGGAACACAGTTTTTTTTCCTACACAGAATTACCCCTCCCCTTTTAGCACCTGAGTGACATTACAATCTGATTGAGCAGCTTTCCACCTTGTGTATTGTATATAGAGAGGCACAAATGGGTCAGCATTAGGAGGGATTGCTGACTCTAGTAGTGCCATAGGGGAAGCCAGGGGTATCCCCAGGTAAGCTGGCTCTCAGATGCTGTAGGTGCCATTACCATGTGGCCTTACACTGGGAATTTAACCCAGATATATATATGTAATTATTTATGGGGTGGGTGTGGGGTGCAGTGGCCCCTGTGTCGGTATGGGTTGGCTGCTGCAGGTCGGCACACCCTAACACTTTATTAACACTTATTATTTTTCCTATCACTTTGTATATGTTATTTTAATCACACCACTCACATAGCACTTCTGTGCTTCTTATTAACCCCTATTAATTTTCACCTGTGTGCTGACCTGGGGTTGCCGACCTGTGCCGACATTGTGGGGTCCTGCACCCCGGGCCCATACCTAGTATTAGGGACCCCCAGTGACGGAGAAGCCTTGTCGATCGGCCTGGGGGCTTAACCCTATATCTGCAGATATACGCAACTAAGATCTCCGTATTATCTGACCATTATTATATAGTAATATTATTCACTCGGTGTGCATTAGGGAACACAGTTTTTTTTCCTACACAGAATTACCCCTCCCCTTTTAGCACCTGAGTGACATTACAATCTGATTGAGCAGCTTTCCACCTTGTGTATTGTATATAGAGAGGCACAAATGGGTCAGCATTAGGAGGGATTGCTGACTCTAGTAGTGCCATAGGGGAAGCCAGGGGTATCCCCAGGTAAGCTGGCTCTCAGATGCTGTAGGTGCCATTACCATGTGGCCTTACACTGGGAATTTAACCCAGATATATATATGTAATTATTTATGGGGTGGGTGTGGGGTGCAGTGGCCCCTGTGTCGGTATGGGTGGGCTGCTGCAGGTCGGCACACCCTAACACTTTATTAACACTTATTATTTTTCCTATCACTTTGTATATGTTATTTTAATCACACCACTCACATAGCACTTCTGTGCTTCTTATTAACCCCTATTAATTTTCACCTGTGTGCTGACCTGGGGTTGCCGACCTGTGCCGACATTGTGGGGTCCTGCACCCCGGGCCCATACCTAGTATTAGGGACCCCCAGTGACGGAGAAGCCTTGTCGATCGGCCTGGGGGCTTAACCCTATATCTGCAGATATACGCAACTAAGATCTCCGTATTATCTGACCATTATTATATAGTAATATTATTCACTCGGTGTGCATTAGGGAACACAGTTTTTTTTTCCCTACACAGAATTACCCCTCCCCTTTTAGCACCTGAGTGACATTACAATCTGATTGAGCAGCTTTCCACCTTGTGTATTGTATATAGAGAGGCACAAATGGGTCAGCATTAGGAGGGATTGCTGACTCTAGTAGTGCCATAGGGGAAGCCAGGGGTATCCCCAGGTAAGCTGGCTCTCAGATGCTGTAGGTGCCATTACCATGTGGCCTTACACTGGGAATTTAACCCAGATATATATATGTAATTATTTATGGGGTGGGTGTGGGGTGCAGTGGCCCCTGTGTCGGTATGGGTGGGCTGCTGCAGGTCGGCACACCCTAACACTTTATTAACACTTATTATTTTTCCTATCACTTTGTATATGTTATTTTAATCACACCACTCACATAGCACTTCTGTGCTTCTTATTAACCCCTATTAATTTTCACCTGTGTGCTGACCTGGGGTTGCCGACCTGTGCCGACATTGTGGGGTCCTGCACCCCGGGCCCATACCTAGTATTAGGGACCCCCAGTGACGGAGAAGCCTTGTCGATCGGCCTGGGGGCTTAACCCTATATCTGCAGATATACGCAACTAAGATCTCCGTATTATCTGACCATTATTATATAGTAATATTATTCACTCGGTGTGCATTAGGGAACACAGTTTTTTTTTTCCTACACAGAATTACCCCTCCCCTTTTAGCACCTGAGTGACATTACAATCTGATTGAGCAGCTTTCCACCTTGTGTATTGTATATAGAGAGGCACAAATGGGTCAGCATTAGGAGGGATTGCTGACTCTAGTAGTGCCATAGGGGAAGCCAGGGGTATCCCCAGGTAAGCTGGCTCTCAGATGCTGTAGGTGCCATTACCATGTGGCCTTACACTGGGAATTTAACCCAGATATATATATGTAATTATTTATGGGGTGGGTGTGGGGTGCAGTGGCCCCTGTGTTGGTATGGGTTGGCTGCTGCAGGTCGGCACACCCTAACACTTTATTAACACTTATTATTTTTCCTATCACTTTGTATATGTTATTTTAATCACACCACTCACATAGCACTTCTGTGCTTCTTATTAACCCCTATTGATTTTCACCTGTGTGCTGACCTGGGGTTGCCGACCTGTGCCGACATTGTGGGGTCCTGCACCCCGGGCCCATACCTAGTATTAGGGACCCCCAGTGACGGAGAAGCCTTGTCGATCGGCCTGGGGGCTTAACCCTATATCTGCAGATATACGCAACTAAGATCTCCGTATTATCTGACCATTATTATATAGTAATATTATTCACTCGGTGTGCATTAGGGAACACAGTTTTTTTTTTCCCTACACAGTGTTACAATACCAACAGAATAATGTACAAAATCAGGATTTTGGTACTTACCGATAAATCCCTTTCTCCGATTCCACAGGGGCCACTGGAGCGTAGTTACAATGGGGAATAGTAGGCAGTAATTGGGAGCTGGCACTTTAAAAAACTCTAACCCTGTGGCTAGCTCCTCCCCTACTATCTCCCCTCCAAGCCAGTCTACGTAAAACTGTGCCAAAGGAGAGCTGTAATAAAGAAAACCTTAAGGTAGAGGAGGTTATTGACGTCTAGTCAACCAGGATAACCCAAACTAACCCTGGAATAGAACCTAACAATAAACAGGTTAACCTGAACTCAACAAGCGGTCATTTATTGAACCGCAAACCGTTAAGCAAAAAACAACAAGGAGGAACAGCGCTGGGCGGGCGTCCAGTGGCCCCTGTGGAATCGGAGAAAGGGATTTATCGGTAAGTACCAAAATCCTGATTTCTCCTCCATCCACTAGGGGCCACTGGAGCGTAGTTACAATGGGGACGTCCCAGAGCTCCCAGAACGGATGGGAGAGCGCTGAGAGTCCTGTAAAACCGCTCGGCCAAACTGAGATGCAGAGGCCGCAAAAGTGTCAAACTTGTAGAATTTGACAAACGTATGACGGCCGGACCAAGTAGCCGCCCGACATAAAGTAGTCATAGAGACCCCCCGGGCAGCCGCCCAAGAAGGTCCCACAGAGCGTGTGGAGTGTGCTGAAATGGAAGATGGAGGTTCCCGAGAAGCCGCCAAATAAGCTTGTCTGATGGTCAGTCGAATCCATCGAGACAAGGTTTGCTTAGAGGCCGGCCAACCACGGCGGGCAGCGTCGTACAGAACAAATAAGGAATCAGACTTCCGAATAGCTGAAGTCCTATCCACATAGATCTTGAGCGCTCTTACAACGTCCAATGATCTCGCATCCGGAGAGTCCCCCGAGAGGGCCGAGATGACAAGCGGCTGATTGATGTGAAAATCAGACACCACTTTAGGTAGAAAGGACATACGAGTACGAAGCTTGGCCCTATCCGCATGAAACACCAGGTAAGGAGACCTGCAAGAGAGAGCCCCCAGTTCCGACACCCGTCTGGCTGAAGCCAGCGCCAGGAGAAGAACCACCTTCCAGGTGAGATATTTTATCTCTACTGATTCCAGGGGCTCAAACAATGAAGACTGCAGAAAAGACAGGACAAGACTGAGGTCCCATGGCGCTGTCGGAGGACGGAAGGGAGGCTGTATTCGAAGAACCCCTTGAAAGAAGGTCTGAACCTCAGGCAGCAAGGCTAACCTTTTCTGGAAGTAAACCGAAAGAGCAGAGACCTGCACTTTTAGTGAGCCCAGTCTTAGGCCTGCTGAAAAACCCGCCTGCAAAAAACGGAGAAGACGGGCTAAGCTATACACGGAAGGAGAAAATTCTCGACATTCACACCATGCTACATAAGCCTTCCAAATGCGGTAGTAGTGAGAAGATGTAACTGACTTTCTAGCCCGAAGCATAGTAGGTATAACTGTACGAGGAATCCCCTTCCTTGTCAAGATGGCTTTCTCAACAGCCATGCCGTCAAACGTAGCCTGCGTAAGTCTGGATAAAGAAAAGGACCCTGTTGTAGAAGGTCGTCTCGTAGTGGTAGGCTCCAAGGCTCGGCCACCGACAACAGATGTAGAGTGGAGTACCAAACCCTGCGTGGCCAATCCGGAGCCACTAGGAGAACCAGAGCATCTTCCTTCTTGATGCGTTGCAGAACCTTCGGCAACAGCGGGAAAGGAGGAAAGAGGTAGACGAACCGGAAATTCTAAGGAACCGTGAGGGCATCCACGGCCGCCGCCGCCGGGTCCCTTGTCCGAGAGTAATAAAGAGGCAACTGATGGTTCAGGCGGGATGACATGAGGTCGATCTGTGGTTTTCCCCACCAACGTACCAGTTGCCAAAACACCTGGGGATGTAGCGACCACTCTCCCGGGTGCATGTCCTGTCGGCTTAGATAGTCGGCTTCCCAATTGTCCACTCCCAGAATGAATATTGCCGAGAAGGACAGAGCATACTTCTCCGCCCAGAGAAGGATTTTGGTGACTTCCCTCATCGCTGCGCGGCTGCGAGTGCCGCCCTGACGGTTGATGTACGCTACCGCTGTGGCGTTGTCGGACTGAACTCTGACCGCTCGACCTCGCAGGAGGTTATGTGCCTGCAGCAGGGCATTGTACACCGCCCTTAGTTCGAGAATGTTTATGGGGAGAGCGGATTCGTGGATTGACCAGCGCCCCTGAAACTGATGTCCCAGGGTCACTGCCCCCCAGCCTCGCAGACTGGCGTCCGTGGTGAGGAGAGTCCAATCCCATATGCCGAACCGTCTTCCTTCCAACAGATGGGTCGACTGGAGCCACCAGAGCAGCGATGACCGTGCCTTTGGAGATAGCGTCACCCGCTGATGAAGGAACAGATGAGATCCTGACCACTGATTTAGAAGACATAGCTGAAACGGTCGAGAGTGGAAGCGACCGTATGGAAGAGCTTCGAATGCTGCTACCATCTTTCCCAGCAGGCGAATGCACAGATATACTGACACCCGACGGTGTTGAAGGACCAATCTTACCAGTGTCTGCAGAGACAGTATCTTGTCCCGCGGAAGGAAAACCCTCTGATGGACTGTGTCGAGAATCATTCCCAGAAACAACAGCCGTTGTGAGGGGCATAAGTGAGACTTCGGAAAATTCAGGACCCACCCGTGTCGGATCAGAAGGTCCTGTGTCATCCGGATATTCTGAAGTAACCCTTCTGCTGAGCTTGCTTTTATTAGCAGATCGTCCAGATAGGGAACAATTGTCACACCCTGCTTTCGAAGTAGGGCCATCATGACCGCCATGACCTTTGTGAACACTCTGGGAGCAGAAGAGAGACCGAAAGGAAGGGCCTGGAACTGTAAATGAGCGTCCTGTATTGCAAACCGGAGAAAAGCCTGATGAGGAGGCCAAATGGGAACATGTAAGTATGCGTCCTTGATGTCTAAGGATGCCAGAAACTCGTCTTTTTCCAACCCCGCAATAACAGACTGGAGGGACTCCATCTTGAACTTGAATACCTTCAAATACGGATTGAGATCTTTCAAGTTCAGGATTGGTCTGACTGAGCCGTCCGGCTTCGGTACTAGAAACAGGCTTGAGTAATAGCCCTGTTTCCGATGATGCGAGGGAACAGGGATCACAACCCTTGCAGACAGAAGCTTCTGGACCGCGGCTTGTAAGGCAACTCCCCGGTTGTCGGAAACTGGCAAACCCGTGGTAAAGAACCGCTGGGGTGGTTGTTCCTGAAAAACGAGCTTGTAACCGCAAGTGATGAGATCCCGGACCCAAGCATCTGGGCAGGACTGTATCCAGACCTCCTTGAAATCCCACAAACGAGCTCCCACCCTGTGATCTCCCAGGTGGGAGGGAGGCCCGTCATGCGGTGGCAGTGGTAGAAGACTTAACGTCTGACTGGGCTGAGGCTGCGGAACCTCTACCCCTGCCGCCGCCTCTACCTCTATGGCCACGGAAGGTAGAAGCTCCACCCCTGGCCTGTCCTCGAAACCTGGAAGGGGCACGAAAGGATCGAAAAGAGGGACCCCTATATGGTCTGCGAGCGGCTGGAGCAGCAGAAGGAAGATAAGCCGACCTACCCCCCGTGGCCGTAGAGATCCAGGCATCCAGATCCTTACCAAACAGAAACTCACCCGTAAAGGGCAACGCCTCTGCCGCCCTTTTGGATTCCGTATCCGCATGCCAATGCCGGAGCCATAGCGCTCTGCGGGCCGCAATTGTTAAAGCGGAAATTCTAGCTCCGAGAACACCTATGTCCTTGGACGCTTCGCAAAGATAAAGGGCTGATTCACGGATGTGTTCTGCCAACTCTATCAATTGATCCACCGGTAATTCGTCACGAATTCCAGAGGACAATTGTTCCGCCCAAGCTTCGATCGCCTTGTTGACCCAACAACCTACCTGCGCCGGGCGATATAAAACCCCTGCCGCAGAGTAAATATTCTTTAAGGTAGACTCCAACTTCCTATCTGACGCCTCCTTAAGTGAAGTTGCCCCCGGAACAGGCAGGACCGTCTTTTTGGACAGATGAGACACCGAAGGATCCACGATCGGAGAGGTCTCATAGCGCGTTCTGCTACCTGCGGGAAAAGGATAGGAAGACAACATTTTTCTTGATACCTGAAATTTCGCGTCTGGATGCTTCCAGGCTGTCGTTATGAGCGCATCCAGCTCCTCCGAAACTGGAAAAGTCACCGGCAGGTATTGGTCGTTGAGCGAATAGCAGTAATAAGAGCCTCTATACCCTGAGCTACTGGTTCAGAGTCCTCATATACCTGATCGTCAGTATCCTGGATATCCACATCCTGTATATCCTGTACATCTAACCCCGCCTCATCTAATTGAGGCATATAATCATCAAAGTCCTGTAACACAGAGGCTAGCAATCTCTTTTTTGCAGCCTGTTGGGGGGGGGGGCTAAAGGACGGGGCTTGGGAAGGGATTACAGCCCTGGAAAGCCCTTCCACTGACTTTGCCAATGAGACTGCCCATGCAGGTTCTGGCGCCGGTACCGGGACAAGCTGTCGGAACCGGGCCGCCTCTCTATCTTCCCGAGAGGCTTTAAGTTCCCCAGTCAGCAGGGACATCACCTCTGTGAGTTGTGTCGTCCATGTCGGGGCGCTCTGAGGAGTTCTGAGGAGGGCTGAGCCGATGGCTGTGACTCCTCACCTATAACCTGACCCTGCTTTTTTGTTGCCTTGGAGCCTTTGGTGGCCATGGCAGCACCTAAACTTGATACCCTTCCCCCACAGGAAAACAGCTATAGGCAGAATGGGAGGGAGGGGAGGGAAGCAGGGAAAAGAATGTAGCCACAGCAGCCCGATCTGTCCTGCACGATACTGTGTGCAGTGACAGGCTGCAATAAACAAATAGTGTACCTGCAGTGCCCCCGAGTGCCCCCCTTCCCCACTGTAACTGCTCGTTGTGGCCTCCGTCCCGCGCTGCGGCAAACAGGAAAATGACGGGTCCCCAGCGCGCTCTACTTCCGGGCGCGCAGAGCGGGACTAAGCCCCGCCCCCCTCCTCGACGGCGCCAAATTCAAAACTGCTGTGTGTCCTTATGCCGGATCCCTGTAGCGGCTCTGTGAGCCGCGCTGGCGGGGATCCGAGCAGGGAGGAGGGCGGGCGGCTGGCGGGCGGGCGAGCGGGAGCGCGGCACTGCGCTGTTACTTTTATTTATTTATTTATTTTATTTTATTTTTTGAAATAAATAAAAATGATTAATAATAATAATTAATAATCCGAGGGGAGGGGGGGGGAATTGGGGGGGTTGTTTGGGTGCTGGAGGGGTGTTCTGTCACTGTCCCCCTGTAGTCACCAATAATAAAATTAATTCTTCAAAACCCCCCTGTCACCCCTTCATCCCAACACTCTGGGGGGAAGTGGGGGAAATATACACACTCACCTTTCAGTGGTGGAGGGTGGCCCCGACACACGCCGCACGCAGCGGTGTCCGGCCGCAGATACTCACCGCTGCCGTGCTGCCGGAATCTTCTGCTGGATGGAGTGGTCCCGACACGCGCCGCACGCAGCGGTGTCCGCCAACTCAGGAGAGCTCAGTGTCTCCCTCAGCCGGGGCCCATCCCGAGCCGCACGCAGCTGCGATGGGACCCCGCCGGCAGCTCCCACGGTGCAGACTGGCAGTGGTAGAGCTGCCAGTCTGTGCGTGTGTGTAAAGAAAAATAAAATAATAAAGAAAAAAGAAAAAAATTTCTTCAGCTAAACCCAAGTGAACCAGCTCCCTTGGGCACTAAACTAAGACTGGCTTGGAGGGGAGATAGTAGGGGAGGAGCTAGCCACAGGGTTAGAGTTTTTTAAAGTGCCAGCTCCCAATTACTGCCTACTATTCCCCATTGTAACTACGCTCCAGTGGCCCCTAGTGGATGAAGGAGAAAGACAGCAAACTACATGTACAGTAGATTAATTTGGACCACATGGCCTGCCTGGTAGTGGTATCACATCCTATAGCAACAATATTAACACAAGGTCCCAAAGGTCAAAGCGCAACAAAAAAACATTACACTGTTCAACACTTAAGTCACGTAATCGTCAGGCAGAGATGCACCTCTCTGCCGGAAACCTCAGGGTACCATGTGTAAAATGTGGCACTGGTGCTCAGAGTCGGCCCTACCCAATATGATGCCCTAGGCAAGATTTTGGCTGGTGCCCCCTAGCACCAACGCTAGTTCCGCCTCTGACCCTGCACCCCTTTCCCAGCACCATCACCCCTCACCCATAGCAGTCCTTATTTTGGTTTTACTACCCACTGTAATTTAAATAAGAACAGTGTGCACATTCGGCGCACAGCCCAAAAAGGTATGTGTTCTTGCTGGGAAGAGGCATGGACAAACAATAGTACCCCCAATTCAAATTATACCACACAGTACTGCAACTTTGTTCGCAATTTATCATGTGATAGTGTCCCTTATTCACATTACATCACACCGTAGTACCACTTTACCTTATATATGTTACTCCTCTCGGTAGTGCCCCTCATTCACATAACATCATACTGAATTGCTCCTTAGTCACATTACACCACACCATATTGCTCTTTATTCTCATTACACCACGCCATATTGCTCCTTATTCACATTACGCCACACCATATTGCTCTTTATTCACATTAGACCACACCATATTGCTCTTTATTCACATTACACCACACCATATTGCTCTTTATTCACATTAGACCACACAGTATTGCCCAATCTATACGTTACACCACACAGTAGAGCACCTTGTACACATAATGCCACACATTGGTAATGCATTTATACACAATACCACACAGTAATGCCCCTTACACATATGAGACACCTTATTAATGTCCTTATAAAAGTAATGCACCTTACACATATGCCGCACATTATTAATGCCCTTATACAGATAATGACACACATAATGTCCCTCACACATATGCCACACATTATTCGTGCCCTTATACACATAATGACACACACAGTGCCCCTTACACATATGTCACACATTATTAATGCCCTTATACACATAATGACACACATAGTGCCCTTTACACATTTGCTGCACATTATTAATGCATTTATACACATGAAGCGCATAATGAACCTTACACATATGCTGAACACTATTGCACAACCAACCCACACACACAGCACTCACACGGCTGCTAACACTGTGACCTTTGCCTCTGCTTGGATACAGAGGTGTCCTCATAAATCTTGCCTCTATACACCATGCAGCAGGAGATGCCTGGTGCGAGTCAACTGGTAGCTCTGATATCGTCGGGTGCCTATTTTTGATGAAAATGCATCTTATTTGCATTGCTATGTGGTTAGGATGCACAAGCAGCTTCTCCTGATTAAAATGATATGCGGCATGCCTATATACTGTGTGTGACTGTGGCTGTATCTGCATACGAAGTGCTACACACAGAATATTGACATGCTGATAAATCATTTTAATCAGCAGGAGATGCTTATGCCCCTAGGCATACCAGATGCCCTAGGCAATTGCCTAGTTTGCCTATGCCTAGGGCCGGCTCTGCTGGTGCTCCCGAACTGTGCCATGTGGAACGCAAAACTGGATATAAGCAGCTAGTTCCTCCTGTGGAATGCAACAACTTCTAATGCAGCTACCAGTTAGCAAGCAACATCAGACCAGTAGGGACCGTATGGTAGCACTGATCCCAAGTTTTGAATGACCAGCTAAACTACAGGAATAATTTATAAAATGTCTATCATAGACTGTTCTTCATTCATGCGCATACACCAACATCCATAAAGAAATAACTGACACTGACACCAGAATAATGTTTGCCAATAGAATTGTCAGCTTTTATTAAAACAAATGGTATGGTGGCAAGGAGGGATGGCCTATTTAAATAACGTCCCTATTTATTCTAACCTTTTAAACCTTTTAACTGTGGCTGACCAAAACACAAGAGGAGGCAAGGGCCCAACTTCAGCCCGGCCTCCATCGCATAACAAGGGGGGTTTTAAGGGCCCAATTTCAGTCCAGCCCCCATCACATCACAAGGGGAGGCTTTTAAGGGGCCCAATTTCAGCCCAGCCCCCCACTCATCACAAGGGGCCATAATGGGCCATTTGCCACCCCTTGTGTTACTTGCTCTTTATCGGGAATACCGTGGCCAACTCTCCACTCAAGGTATTCACCAACTCCCAGCCAAAGGTGCTCAGGTGTGTACCAACTCCACCGGAGACCGAAGCCCACCTGGTCCGATGGAACTCCGGCCCCGTAATGTATCAAACTCCACCACCTTCACATCTCCTGAGCACCTATAAAACTCTTTAAATTACAGCCACAATTTCAGGCCGTCCCAACCCGCCACAGTTTCAACGAAACCCCCGCCACCATACCTCTACCTTAAAACTATTCTTACTACTCCTAAAATCCTCCAACCTATCAATAAAATTCCTGAGTAAAAACCGTGAACAACAAATCCTCCATAAAAATTTCCATACCCCTCAAATTCAGATGGACACCATCGGCCATGTAAAGATGAGGGGCAGAAACTGAAATTGAGGGATGTGGGACCACAAACCCCCAATTTTCGCTAACAGCTCTGCCCACCACAGAATTGATCCGGCGCCGGATCAACTCTATGGCAGCCGGTCTGTCCGCACCTCTCCACACCAAACAAGGGATAATATCCGACCATCCCACACTCAGAAAGCACAACCTGCTCTGCAAACTAACTAAGCCCCTAACTATAGTTTTACGAAGATCCAGACCAGACCTTCTAGTCAAATCATTTCCAGCAACATGGAACACCACCCTCAGCGGGTATCCCGACCTCTCCAACTGTTGCCAAAAAAGGGGGATGACTTGCTCCCAGCGAAGTCCCCTCACACCGATCCATCTGACCAGATTAGCTTCAGGGGACTGAAGGCACTCCACACCAGATCTTTCACCATAGTAAACGTATGAGTGCCCCATAATCCAAATCGGACACTCATCCAAGTGCAAATCTGAAAATACAAAAGCATTCACAGAAACCTATCGAACAAAGACCCCTAACACAAAAAATCTTGCAACAACATTACCCAAAAATATCCCATTATAAACTTACTAAAATGGTTTTATTTATTTATTTATTAAATAGTTTAATTTGGCCTCTAAGGTGAGAATTTTTGAAGTGGGGATGACTTTTCTTTAAAAGGGGTTGGGAAAGGGGGATCAGACTTGACGAGAGGCGAAAAACACACCTGCCAAGCGGGTATGAACCCCAAGGCTTAAGGCACTTGACAGGATAAAAAATTCCTCAAGACCCCCAAATATGGTGAGTGGCTGAAACCTCAAGTCTGATTTTTTTTTTTTAAAACAGGTCAAAACCTGATATATTTACGAAATACATCAGACTTCCACCTCCCCAGAGCTCTAATTTGCCTGCTCGAACAGCCTTCAGCGGCTGCTGCTGTCGCCGCACCTATCCGAAACGAATGGGTACCGTATCTCGATACCGGCAAACCCATCGTGCAAATACAACGTTCCAACACCCATCTAAATTGAAATTGAGTCACCGGCATACCATCCAAATGCTGCAACCATGGACCTGGCATATCAGTCCTTGTTTTCACATAAACCCTCACCAAGGACACAGGACAAATCTCTTTGTCGTCCGCACATCTCAAAACGACCCAACAACCTTTGCCCAATTGGTCCGTTTTGGAACGCTGTACTTTGCACCATAAGCCTCCATCTACCAGTGACACATGCTCACGAAGCATAGGTGACATCGCTGTTTTCGAAGCTGACACCAGTTCACTGACTCTAAAGGCCCCAAAAAAGACAATGACGAAACACAATGTAAATAAGAGTGCTTCGTAATCAGATGCACAGACATCATGCAACACGACCGCCATGCGCCGCAATATTGAAATGGTTATTGGCCTTCGTGCATCTTGTACAGGGGGCATCACTTGAGCCCACCCTTTAAGAATCTTTGCTAGAAAGAAAGACTTAGTAAAATCATGCCGGCCATCAAGTCTCAAGAAATAAGAAAGAGCAGACAGTAAACGTGTTACAAACCCTCTTGACCTGCCTGCTCTAAAACATTCCTAAACGTAATCCAATAACATTGCATAATCGGTCTTACCTTGTTCCTGATGCAAACGAACATATCTTTCCCACTCTCCCATAGCATTTCTGTACCCTCGGAGGGTGGAAGGAGCCAAGGATCGCAGAGCTAAGCCCTCCAATCCGGGCGTATCACCTGCCAGGCATAAGACGGGCAAGGGTCACCAGATACATTCGCATCCGGAGCTAGCACCCTAAACCTG